>NC_056734.1:402607519-402770019 GCF_019279795.1 Protopterus annectens | reverse complement strand
TCACCACCTTTCCTCCAAATGTCACTAGTTTTAGGAGGGATTAAGAGGGACAGAGTTAAAATTTGAGTCAAAATCATGGACGGCCCTGAAAATCAGGGACAGTTGAGAGGTATGCTGTGGGTATGTGTTGCCTTGACATATGTGATAGCTCTACATATAGGGTCTATAGGGCCGCCACCAGTCTGAATGGCCAAAGTGGAACCTGCTCTGTAGAACTGTCAGATGTACCATGGCAGAACATACTTACAGCCATGCATAGTACAGAAATATACATATCGGAACAAATCAAAGCTTAGTCTAGCAGCAGTATAGTTGCTTATGCTACTACATATGACATATCGAAGTGTCAGGTATACAAGACCTGTAACAAGCAACCAGTACAGACACCTACAACATGAGAAGGTTCCCTAATCAGGACAGTTGCAATGGCTAGAGTATTGTCCATACTACTCAACTGTCCCTGAATGTCAGGTACGTCCCTGGGTTTGACTGAAAGTCTCACTGTGTCCTTCTTAATCCCTCCTAAAAGTAGTGGCTGTTGAAGGAAAGGTGGTGAATTACACTTACTGACTAATGACGATAAATAAGAGTTATAAGCAACTGTTACTTCAGAATATGTGTATTAAGTCATATGCTCTGATTCTGGCAATGCGTCAAGTTAATAGCACTACTTTTGTAAAAGTGTCCCTGTTTTTCATGACCTGTCCCTGATTCTGCAGAAATGTGTCCCCGATTGGTGGAGAGTTCTGGTATTGTCACATGTGATGTGTGATGAGGGACTGTCCCATGCAAAGTGGGAAAGGTGTCACTCCTACAGTCTCCCATCGTGCAATCTGAAAGGTGGTCAACGTCCAGTAGGTATGTGGTAGCATGACTCGGCAGACAGCTGCGTTAACAAACTCAAGTCACATGTCAGCATTGCAGAGTATCGGTTCCCATGTATCAGGCAGATGGGAGCAGATCGTATGAGGAACACGCATATAATATGATTACATCACTGGACAGGCCACCGAGTCTGTACAGTTGAACGACTGCCGTCACAAAATGGTTACACATACCCGATACTGTAGTCATGTAGTCCAATGTAATACGCATCACAAGGGATTGCACACACCCATCATGAGTGACAAATGTAAGCGGAAATGTCGGAGAGCGAGCGGCTGTAAGCGGGTTTGTCTACCAGTATGCCAGTAGTACCCTGTCAAAGAAATGTGGAGTCTAAACGTGTATAAGGTGCTGTGACCAGATTTCAGCAGTGCTTAACACTGTGCAAACCCACGCACAACAGCTCCCACCTGCTGGACTGTGCCTTACCCGGTTTGTATCGAAAGGCGTCAGCCTGTCCACAAACAAAGAACCGCCCTATACACGTGATGGTAGAAGTACCATGCGCACATAGCTCATGTGAATTAACAATAGACCATGGCATATGTACAGACAATAGACCGCAAACACCATACAGAGCAGACATCCAACAGTATAGCAATGTACTGGCAGATATGTCCGGACCACTGGTGTGTGCATGCCTGGTCGTCCTGTGTTTCAGTGTGTGAGCATGCCCAGTATGACTGTTACGCATGTTATAGACTGACAATACCATCATGTGTGTGAGCATGCAAAGTATGGTCAACTGTATTGCATGTGTCACATGTCCAGATAGTTAGTACTGTATTGCTGACCCCTCCATTCTATACAGACAGGTGACATGCTGTGTCTGCAGGGTAGCTAATGGTCATGTGGCATTGACAGTTGCTACATGTCTGTATAGCGTGGGGGGACATGCAACCACAACCACAGTCCTACACAGCACCGTGGGTGATGCACATGACTCTCATGTGTAGGTGTGATGGGGGGCACAGCCAACAGTTGTACACATCTGCCGCTACTGTACTGGTCTGCCGGGTACTCCATGTCAGTGTGTGGACCTACCTAAATTGCTGGTTGGAGGGATACCAGGGTACGTCAGTTCCCAGCATTAATTACCAGCACAGTGGTGTTGGACGTCCTATTACACAACTTACATCAAACAGCCTGGCCTGCTGTCATCTGTGTGTGTCATAGGGGGTTGGGGTCAGTCATTGGGCATATCCATAGGCCATCGTATATCATTTGTTTGTATTGGTCCACATCTGTCCAGCTGCATGGAACGTGTGTGGGCTGTACGGACACACATGATGGTCAGCCCATAATCTGCAGTGGGTTAGGACACTCTGTGTACTACAGGCTACCATTGTGACCCCCGTATGTGCTACAGAGGTCATGGTGCCACTATGGATGTGTACTGTCTGCTGCCCTAACATTTGGCCACCACAGTCACTTGTATGCTCACATACATACCATAGCAATGGGTAAGTACACATTCTAATACAACTGCCACTTGTTAGGTCAATAGACATACCCTGGTTGTGTTATGGACTTGAGAACGGTGCTGGAGTGCTGCCTATGTCGGATGCACACAGTGCACCTCCCATACACAGGTACTGTCATGTTTGGCATCCATTGTACTGTGTGCGGGTCAGAGAGGGGAAATCCGTGGGTACCTACTGTGTCAGTGCATATGCCTTGTGTTGCCTCTTTGCCAAGGGCAGGTCATACTGTGCACAGGCTTTCGCCAACTGTGCCCTACTCGGGTAGTTCCTTCACCAAGTCACACTGTGCCTGTACAGGCCTTGGCAGTGGTGTTGGGCTGTGTGGCCCTGCCCCATGCTGTTCCTGCTGCAACTATTACTGCAGGATAACATTGTGTAGCATAGCAAATAACATAACAACCTGTATGCATGTAGCTTGTGAATACTGCAGAGCCTCAACAGATGTGTCCAGATACCAGAACTGTGAACCGAGCATCCCAAACACATGCACATGTAAATGTCTTGCCTGTGCATCCGCCTCAGTATGGTGTGAGTGTTCAGGTGTGTGTGCATTGCTGATGGGTGTTATAAGCCACTACACCAGTGTTTACCTAGCATCTCCCACTAGAAGACTGTAGGGGATGTCCATATAGGCATTGGTGTGCTACAGCTGTGTCAGATGCCATATATCGGACACATCATAGCTGCCAGGGCAGACAGCACACACATTCAATCTCATGCCTTGGCCATTGCATATGGCCCAGCTGTTGGAGGGTATGCCCCTGCACTGACTGTAGGCTCTACCCTGCTCCCCGGGTGGTGCTACGTGTGCAGGCTATAGCACCCAGTACCCCAGGGTACTCATCCATGTGGTTGAACAGATGCATACTGCTGGTCCTCTAATCACATGTGTGGAGGACCTGTACATGCTCACTAGCATGTGTTGACATGGCATCTGTGAACAGGTGCAATACTCTGGATGCAGATGCCTGTGAGATACCCATGATATCCCCAGTTGTGCTGTGTGAGGTACCTGTGGCTAGTACACCTAGGCAAACACATACCATGGTATCCACTGTGATGCATTTCCCTCGGCCTGTTTGATGTGTTAGGCACAGGTCAACAAGCTGCTGTAGGAGGTCTCTGTCCACCCCATAGTGCTCCAACATCCCCAGCCCATGTAGACCCTGGTAAGTCACCCTCAGTCTATAAAGTCTTATGTCACCCCAGTAAGGGTTGTTTGGCAGCATACACATCCTCACTGCCTCAGCCTCCTGCACATGTTGGTATATGTTGCCTGCTGCAGCCCGTGTCATTTGGTTGGACTGTGTCATGAAATGTCCCTGCAGGTATACACCGGTGGTGTAGAGTGTGGACGAAACCTGTGTGTATGCTGCTTGCTCGCATTAATGTACTGTTCATGTGCGGGCTGGCCATGTCATCAGCTGATTGTGCTGATCAACACCTGTTTGTGCAGCCTGTACACCCTGACTACCCCACCACTGCTGTCATCCATCCCAATGTCACCAGGCAGGTTTAGACACACCCCTAGCTTACGTGTGCTAAGGCAGGAGCACTCCCGAGACACAGTTCTCCAATGTATGACCCCCCTCTCCCATTCTGTCAACTATATTCGAGACCTGCATCTGGCTGACTACACACATACACTCCAGGGACCAGCAGCACACCCTGGTGATAAATGTGGTACACCATAGCGAACCTCATCTGCATAGTATAGTCTTCTAATGAATAGTTATATGACCCATACCGAACCTCCAACATATTAACCACTACTCAGTGTCACTCAGATCGACACACAACTGGCAACAGGTGCCTTACCATCACCATTTTCGATGTCCCATGGTCTTCCCAGCAACAAAATAACAGGTGTCTACACGACAACAACCCATGGCCCTGCACACCACAGACGATGTGCATTAACACCACGCCATGGCAGATATACATAGATCCCAGGTTATCACGTGCAGATCATCCGGCACAAATAGCCAATAGTGCTGATGTCCTCAGACATATGTTCACATCTATGTACACCTCTACATCTACATATATCACATATATTATTTGTATACATATATACATACACACATATACATGTACACACATATGTAGATATGGCATGTATATCACAACAGCGAACCACATGACAGCAATGCATTAGACAGAAATGGAAAGGAAACTACATGTGCCACCTGCATCATGTAGTGTTGTTAATATCAAGGCACGTGTGTTATGTTGCATCACACGGGTCAGACTGTAGAAAGGGTAAGAGTAGGGCTGCTGACAGTTACTCACCAGACCTATTGGCGAATGTATGTGTTGACAACCCAGTGTCTTGACAGAATATGCAGGCTGTGGACACTATATAGGTCAGCAACAAAGCAAACTGAACACATCCTACAGCTAGCCACCCGCAAATACCAACACATACGGTATAACTGCCAAACACACACCTGCCATGCCATGGAATCGAGCATCTACCTGTCTAGTCTGCCACACTACAGCATTATGCAGTAACAGAACGCGCTACTGAGTTCCGGCATCACCGCACTCCCACAGGCATACTTCTAGGCGGTTGACATCATCCGCAAAGACAAAGACGCCGATAGGGAATGTATGTGGTGTGAGCCATCTAAAAGCATTACTCTGTCCCTAGGGAGCTGGAAACACATACACACAAAGAGGCACACACTTGGCAGGGCTGGGAGTCGAACATACACCTAATTACTTTATTACACTACAGCATTACACAGTTACAGAATGTGCTACTGAGATTACTGAACACAGCACTCCCAGAGGCATACTTCAAGGTGGATGACATCATCCGCAAAGGCAAAGACGCCGATAGGGAATGTATGTGGTGTGAGCCGTCTAAAAGCATTACTCTGTCCTCAGGCAGCTGGAAACACACACACACTTGGCAGGGTTGGGAGTCGAACATACACTTAACTACCTTATCACACTACAGCATTACGCAGTTACAGAACGTGCTACCGATATTACTGAACACAGCACTCCCAGAGGCATACTTCTAGGTGGATGACATCATCCACAAAGGCAAAGACGCCGATAGGGAATGTATGTGGTGTGAGCCGTCTAAAAGCATTACTTTGTCCCCAGGCAGCTGGAAACACACACACACACTTGGCAGGGCTGGGAGTCAAACATACACCTAACATCCTTATCACACTACAGCATTACACGGTTACAGAACGCGCTACCGAGATTACTGAACACAGCACTCCCAGAGGCATACTTCTAGGTGGATGACATCATCTGCAAAGGCAAGGATGCCGATAGGGAATCTATAGAGTGTGTGCAGTCTAAAAGCATATTACTGTCCCAAGGTAGACAGAGACAAACACATGGCAGTGGTGTGATCGGGGCAACTACCTATCTACGGAGCACTACAATAACACTACATAGATACGGGACGCGCCACAGACAGTACACCCTTCAAGACAGTCTACCAGTGTGTTCAATGTAGGCATCCATTGTGACGTCGAAAATGGACATCTGTTGCCTGGATGACCATCATCTCTATACAGGATGTCAATGGCCATGCCCATACACAGAGGCACATCACCAACACAAGGTGTCACTGGGCATGCCCACACACTTAGTATCACACGTCCGTTTGGAATGTACTGTGTGTCCATCTACACAATGGTGTACTAGGCATGCTCACACACTTAGCAGTTGCAAAGGGCCGTCTTGCATACACACGGATTCTACACATGGAAGGGCGCAGTTTGGAATGTGCTGTGTGTCCATCTACACAACGGTGTACTGGGCATGCTCACACACGTAGCAGTTGCAAAGGGCCATCATGCATGCACACAGATTGTAAACACGGAAAGGCGCAGTGTGGAATGTACTGTGTGTCCATCTACACAATGGTGTACTTGGTATGCTCACACACTTAGCAGTTGCAAAGGGCCGTCTTGCATGCACACGGATTCTAAACATGGAAGGGCACAGTTTGGAATGTACTGTGTGTCCATCTACACAACGGCGTACTGGGCATGCTCACACACGTAGCAGTTGCAAAGGGCCATCATGCATGCACATGGATTCTAAACACGGAAGGGTGCAGTGTGGAATGTACTGTGTGTCCATGTACACAATGGCGTACTGGGCATGCTCACACACTTAGCAGTTGCAAAGGGCCGTCTTGCATGCACACGGATTCTAAACACGGAAGGGCACAGTATGGTGTTACTGTCCCCACGTACATAAAGGCCACTCACATGTACTGACCAGTACACACTCAGGCGCCTTCACAGATGTCTCAGGTGCAGATCACTATGTAGCCTTCAGACATCACCATATTGTTGGACCAGCAATACACAGCCATACATTACCAAAACACTGTGTCACTCATGACCAGTGGACTCTACATAGGTCTACAGCAACTGTGCAGACTACACATGTACCAACAGGGTTCCATCATGTGATATGCATTGCAATGATGCCACTGTACATAACCAGGTCGGCACTACACATAACAGGGGCCCTGGGTCTTACACAGCTGTGACAGATGACTGTCGCTGTACACCAAAGAACGCACATGTTTGGATATGACATACATGTAATTGCAGTGGATATGTGCATGGACCACACAAACAACACATATGTACATAGCATAGCATTTGCTGTCCTCCATGCAGACAAGTGGCTACAGCAATCACACGCATGCAAATGGAAGGTGGATCCATGGCTGTTGAATGCTAACAGTACATGAGGTAGCAATGTTGACCGAGGACACATTCCCTCTGTAAGGTTACCCATGACACCCATCATATCATACAACAGTCCATGTGTTATGTATGTCATTACACATATCCACCAATTGCAATGCATACAAACATGGCTACATGACAGGCACGTAGGACCAACACACATGTTCAATTTGTAGTGTGCATGCAACTACCATGCATGTGCAGTAGCTGATGTATGTAACTCTTCTGTGCCTAACTACAACATGCAGTTGCAATGCAGCCCCGTCATTGACACCTGTATATGGTGAAATACTGACAGTACGGTAGGATGTACATCAGGTATGGATGGATGTGTGTACATAAAGTGGTGATCCACCTGTGCAATGGATGTTTGCCGGGGACGGCTCACAGGTGTGTCACATGCCATCCTACCATTACATGTGCAAACAGTACGCTATGTTACTGTTACTTGACGGTGAAGACATAAAACCTACACAGCGGTCAGGTGTTACTGACTGTAAGTCACTTGACACCTGTAGAACTTACATCCTCCCATGTGCCTATAGCAGCACAATTGCCGGAGGTAGCGTTGGTACACATAATGCGGCCAATACTGCTGCATGTCTGTCAGACGTATCATCATATAGCAGGTGTATCATTCACAGTACTGCCATGTGTGTTTGCTTGTGTGACCATATATGCTACATATGGTGGGGAATACATCCCAATTGTTACACACCCCTGTACACTGTTGTAGAGATCTGTACATACTGCAGTGTGGAAAGCATGATGTAGGCAGGGGTGGTGTGTGTATCACACACATATCAGCTATCCATATGTGAATGACATTTGTGGTCTCCACAGTGTGTGTGTGTGTGTGTGTGTGTGTGTGTGTGTGTGTGTGTGTGTGTGTGTGTGTGTGTGTGTGTGTGTGTGTGTGTGTGTGTGTGTGTGTGTGTGTATCTATGTATGACTGTCTGGTGCATGGCGTGAGGGTGTATGCTACCATACAGAACACACAGGATCCCTAACCCCTCATGGTGATGCAGTCTACTACCCTGTTGATGCCATCGGTCTCAGCCGTACTGGCTACCTGTACATGTTCTTCCTCTGTGTCACATTGTGTGGGTGCACAGTACTGTGTGGGTGATTACCACATAGGCAGGGGTCCTCACCTCAACACTATGGAGTGTGCGTTATAGTGTTGTTGACCCTGTGAGTGTGGGCATGTTCCTGTAATGTGACAGGGTATTACTGCTACACAGTGAGGCCTCATGCTATCAAGTGGCCTCTAATGTTGTCATCGGCCAGACCGCTGTGTACAACCCCTGCACCATGTCAATATACCTGTGATGTGACCTGGTATGGATGTCAGGTCTCTAGCCACTGTAGCCTATTAAACAGCCCACATGCTTCTGGATCAGTATATGTGTGGACATCTGTGGTATGTTAGCCTTTCCAACAGTCAGGTTGAGGCTATGTATAGCATGCTGATATTACCATACGTGCCTGTGAGTACTCCACAGTTATACATGGGAGACTGCAAACACTGCTACCTGTAGGCACATGCAAGTAGACCATAAGGAGGGAACCAGGGCATCATTATCAACATGCTGTTACTGTTGTTACCGAGACACATACTGTGAACATATAACAATGCATGCTAAACCTGTACTACATGGTATGTCTGGTGCGTGTCAACAGTACACAACTAATGTAATATACACTTCTCTCACTATTCCTACACAACTAATGTAATATACACTTTTCTCACTATTCTGTTCACCCTGTGCATCAAACCATTTGAGCATGTCCCTGCACCGATGGTGTGGATGACAGGGATGCGGCACAGGCTTCATCATATGCACAGGGTGATAATGTTTGCCAGGGGCATAGGCTGCACCAATGGATGACATTATGTGTGTGGGTAAGGGCAGGTGATCTGATTGGACATGTCTGTTCAGTATGCATGTGGGTGTTGTGGTGCCCTACAGATGTGTTTGCTGTGTGCGTGTATGTGTGCATACAGTTCTGCCTTTTGTGAGGCCTACACAGGGGTATTATTGACAGCTCCAGATTGTACAGATCAGGATGTACAGCTCACTGTGTCCAGCCATGGCCACATGACCTGTGCCTGCCAGGGGTTGCACGGGCACTACCAGGCAGAGGTACAGATTGGCTACTGTCCGACGACACATGTCCACTGGAACCGTGTCCCCACTGGGAACGTCCAGGGCCATGTCCACGTGGCCTGCTGTGTCCTGGTGTGGACAGCGCAGCACCAGCTGCACTGCTACTGCTACCAGCACTATGGGAGCGGCCGTGTGAGGTGGCACGCTCACATTGACCTGCACTAGGTGGTGTTGCTGGCCTATGTCCATGTGGCCTATGCCTCACTCCTACCAGATGTTCCAGCACAGACAGCTCACACTTGTGGATTGCCATGCCACAGTCTAGGATTCCGACCATGTCACCCAATCGCCTGTCCAGAACATCAGCAATCTGCTGTTGAGCATTTGCCAATGCCTGGATGTTGTCATTTAGAGTACGGATAGCAGCCCTCTGCAGCCTCTGTCCTTCTCTGTTCTGCCGTTCAGCATGTGCCTGTGCTGCCATTACAGTCTGGAACATGTGTCTGGTGATACCAGCTGCTACGCTCTGTCCTGCAGGTGCATGTCTGCTAGAGGTCCTCCTACGAGCAGCACCGGCCACATGCCTGTGTGGCACATCTGCAGTCATTACACTGACACCATGGTGTGGACACACACCGTCTGTAGCCACCACAAATTCCTGTTCCACGTTAACAGACGCTGACTGTCCTTCCTCTATGGCCACTGGTGATGCGGTATGTGTTGGCAGCAGAACTGTGTGCAGGGAAGAGGGGGACATAGCTGGGATGGCAACCATTGGCACAGATTCAGCCCCTGACAACCCTGCCTGTACCTCATGCATATGTTCATCACTGCTAGTATCTGTGGGGACACTAACATCAGATGGGCCGCAGGAGGGTAACACACCTACATCACCTGTGAATGCAAAGAAAGACTCTAAATTACAATAGACACACACACAGACACACACACAGACACACAAAGACACACCATGCATGTGATTTGACAGACGGCATGCAGCATGCATGTGATACAGCAGACAGCATGCAGCTCAGACATTAATAGTGTTAGTTAGCATACCTGCCTGGGGTGCACACTACAGCAAGCAGGTGTCATATCAGTAGCCATGCAGTTCACACAATCATGGTAGTAATCATGCATCCCCGTGATACACCATGTGGACCAGAACAGGTTAACAGTACACATGGCTGACATGACCTTGACATGTAATCTGCTGACGCGTGCATTAACATGCATACATGTCTGACACAATGGTGTCCTGACACATGTACAGCATCGTAATGGGCATCACATTACAGTGTTGTCTGTATGCCCTACAGATAGAATGCATGTTTAGCAAATGTGCATGAGCATGGAAGGGTAGTGTGAACCGTCTACATTGCTATACAGGCCCCATGAAGGCTCAGTGTCTCTCCAACCTAACACCACTCTTAAGTATTCAACTGCGGTACCACCTTTAACATTCTTATAAGAAAAGCGCAGTCCGGGTCTGAACTGTCTGCAAACAGCTACAGTTAACTTTGAACCTAACACCACTCTTAAGTATTCATCTGCGGTACCACCTTTAACATTCTTATAAGAAAATGCAGTCCGGGTCTGAACTGTCTGCAAACAGCTACAGTTAACTTTGAACCTAACACCACTCTTAAGTATTCAACTGCGGTACCACCTTTAACATTCTTATAAGAAAAGCGCAGTCCGGGTCTGAACTGTCTGCAAACAGCTACAGTTAACTTTGAACTTAACACCACTCTTAAGTATTCATCTGCGGTACCACCTTTAACATTCTTATAAGAAAAGCGCAGTCCGGGTCTGAACTGTCTGCAAACAGCTACAGTTAACTTTGAGTATGTGTCTACCTGTTTGAGCCAATCTTCATTTTCCCCTGGAGAGCACTGTGCTTTGGCTGTAAGCACCCCCCCACCACCACACACATCTTCCACTTTCTCTTATTCCCTTCTGTTAGCAAATAGTATCCATAACTGATCAATACTGAGTGTTTGTTAATTTAAACTATGACCACAGTAGCCTACTGATACAAGGTTATCCTGTTTTTCCACCTGAGAAATTAAGAAAAGACTTACAGTTTCAGAGCAGTCCTTGGTCAATGGTGATTGTTTCTTAACACATACTTGTCTTGCTTTGGCTCATTAGCAGCAGTACAAAGAACTGCCTGCTCACACCCTTGTTCTCCCCTCCCCTTCCCTGTTTATTACCTTAAGACAATCCCAGAGTTAATAAATATTACCTGTGGCAGGCACCATTTGTAAAACTACAATCCACTCTGCTACAGGCCCCATGAAGGCTCAGTGTCTCTCCAGTAAGGGTTTTACAACTGTCAATGTCTATTTATGTTGAATTGTATTAGACATTTTACAACTGTATATGTTTATGTTAAATTGTGTTAGACATCTAATATGTTTTAGGCTTTATTATTGATGTTACTATGGCATGCTAGCATTTTGTATGCACCAAGTTGTTTCTAGTATAATAGTATGTATGGTCTATTTGCATAGCTGCACCTTGTTCACTAATGTTATTCATGTAATTGTGTTGTGTGTAGACAGCTCATACTAGTGTCTAAATTATTTCTATAAGTTTGTGCTGTTACTGGTGGATAGAATCACATTAGAGAACCATGACAGATTGCTGCTCGCTATATTTTTATCTGTGGCTGCATAACTGTCTGGGTTTTTGTTTTCTAAAGTTCTTCCAATTGGCTCAGTATCTGCATATACTAAGTAGTGGTTCAGGACATTGTCCTGCATGTGGTAGCTATTTGCTCAGTGTGTTTTTTATAATCTTTATAATATATATTTACCATCTCAAAAGTGCTTACTCCTCTCTGTACTCTTCTTTTCTAGACCTAACACCACTCTTAAGTATTCAACTGCGGTACCACCTTTAACATTCTTATAAGAAAAGCGCAGTCCGGGTCTGAACTGTCTGCAAACAGCTACAGTTAACTTTGAGTATGTGTCTACCTGTTTGAGACAATCTTCATTTTCCCCTGGAGAGCACTGTGCTTTGGCTGTAAGCAGCCCCACCCCCCACCACAACACACATCTTCCACTTTCTCTTATTCCCTTCTGTTAGCAAATAGTATCCATAACTGATCAATACTGTGTGTTTGTTAATTTAAACTATGACCACAGTAGCCTACTGATACAAGGTTATCCTGTTTTTCCACCTGAGAAATTAAGAAAAGACTTACAGTTTCAGAGCAGTCCTTGGTCAATTGTGATTGTTCCTTAACACATACTTGTCTTGCTTTGTGATTGTTTCCAGCCCCTCATACAAGAACCTAACAGGATCTCTACCCGCTTCGCTCCCCACCCTGCCCCCTATTCCCTCCCGCCCCCAGTGGTCCCACCTTTATTGCACTCAAACCCCTCCCATCTTTCCAATAGCCAACCACAGCACTAATCAAACACTACCTCCTCCATAATCCCTCTACTATCACACCTCCTCAACTGACATGTACAAGCATACCTTTCCTTTGCTCACTGCATGCACTCTCCTTGCATATCTTACATCCAACCAAAGCTCCATCATTCCCCCACTCAACTCTACCACTGTACTACTACTCAAACCACGACCCATGTCTCACCCATACTCAGCTCCCCTCCCACCAGCTCAAGAACCATCCCTATGCACCCCCCACATATTCTACCAACTATATTACTCAAACGTAAAGCATCCCTACAACTTAACATAGTAACCCTCCCACCATACCTATTACCCACAGAGCACAATCATAAAGATTCCCTTATAAACAAACACATTCAAAAACTGAGAAAACTAATAATCTCATGCATATCAAAACTAGCCCTAAGTGGAGACATCCACCCCAACCCTGGCCCTACCATCTCCAACCCCAATCCTCATAATCAGACTAGAAACCACAACTTCTCCCATATTACAGCCAATAGAAAGCCAAGTGACTTCCTTCTACTAAGCCTAAATATTAGAAATATATCCAACAAAGTCCATGAACTCCATGCCACCATAGACTTATACTCCCCAGATATAGTCATCCTGACAGAAACATGGCTAAAACCTCACATTACCAGTGAGCAAATACTCCCTTCAGGTTACGGCATACTAAGAGTAGACCGGCTAAACAAAAAAGGAGGTGGTGTAGCTATAATATTTAAACAGCATCTAAACATCCAGATCTTAAAATCATCAGATCCACAAATAGGCAATGAAGAAATAATATATACCAACCTCAAAATTAACCAAAACAAAACCATCAACATAATCGGATGCTACTTCCCACCTGGCCAAAACATCCCTCCACTAGAAAACCTCCTCAGCTGGTCTACCCACCATCTCCCCCAAGAAACTATCATCTTAGGTGATTTCAATATTGACTGGCAATCCTGTTCTGGCAACAATCCAACCCATCATGTACACCTTCATGGCTTCACCCAACTAGTCCAGTCACCAACAAGGATAAATAAAAACTCCAGCAAGCACACTACCCTGGATTTGATACTAGTCAGCAAGAACCCCCAGTCATATATAACAGGCTGCTTATCAGATAGCCTCAGTGATCACTCCTCAACATTCCTACTCAAAAAATACCTGTACCAAACTAAACCTGTCATCTATCATCAAATACGTAAAAAAATAAACTTTAACCCACTCACATTCATCTCATCCCTCAAAGAATGTAACTGGCATGCTCTAAAGTACCTCAGTCTAGATGACGCAGTTGAATTTTTTAATACTACCTTCCTGAACATCCTTAATTATCATGCCCCCATAAGATTTTCCAGAACCAAAGCACAACCCTCCCCATGGCTACAGAAAACCACTAAGTCAGAAATGAAATACAGGGATAAAGCCTGGGAGCACTGGTGCAAAACCAAAACCCCCGCAGCTAGACAGAAATTCCTAGAACTACGCAATAGTCAAAAAGCTAATAAAACGGGACAAATTCCAATACTACCAGTCTGCCCTAGACTCCTCACAACACAGCCCCAAACAATTCTGGTCCTCCATAAACTCCATCCTCCACCCAGGTAAAGTCAGTACCCCTCCTAACATCCCTCACTCCTCAGAAAATATTGCTACCTCATTCAACACACACTTCACCCAAACCATACTATCACTAGCTAAACAACACAACCCCCCTCCCCTCCAACCCACACCTTCAACTAGTAATCTCCCCACTGCCTTCTCTTTTTCTCCTGTACCTACCTCCAACATAAAAACTCTTAACTAAACTTAAACCCACCAAATTAGCAGCAGACAACCTCCCAAGTGAATACCTACAAATCGCAGCTGATGCTCTGGCCTACCCAGTATCCATCTTGATTAACCAATCTCTGTCAGAAAGTTACGTTCCCACATTGTGGAAAGTCTCACATATAATTCCCTTCCACAAAGGCAGACCCTCTGCAGAACTAACCAGTTACCGCCCATAGCTATTCTCTCTCCACTCTCCAAAATACTAGAGATGCATACACTCTCAGGTCTCACACTACCTCCTTACTAACAACCTCCTTTCCAGTACTCAGCATGGTTTCCACCAAACCATAGCACCACCACTGCCTTACTCTCCTTTGCTAACACTATCCTTCAGCATAAAAACAATGGCTATCTCTCCTCTGCTACTTTCCTAGACCTATCTAAGGCATTTGACATGGTCCCACACAAACAACTTATCTCTGTCCTCAATAACCTATCCTTCTCACAATCAGTCACCAACTGGTTTCAGAGTTACCTGTCTGACCGCCAACAATCCGTTGTATGGCAGAATGACATATCTCCCCAACTACCTGTCTCCATAGGGGTTCCCAAGGATCCATCCTTGGACCCCTACTTTTCTCTGTTTACACCAATAATCTAGCCTCTGCCACCAAACATGGCACACTCATCCAATACAGATGACTCAACCATCATCTGCTCAGCCCAGTCCCTACCCAAACTGCAAAAGTCACACAGGAAGCCTTTTCCTCTGTTGAAACATGGTTATCCAATGCCCAATTAATACTCAACCCAAACAAAACTAAACTACTCATCTTCCAACCCACCGAACATACTCGGAACAACTCTCTCTTTAACATCACAGCAAAGACAACACCACTATATACCCAACTGAACACACCAAATTGCTAGGAGTGGAAATAGACAATAAACTAAAATTTGACATTCACATATCCATGACCATAAAAAAGTCCACAAAAAACTAGGAGCATTATACAGAAATAAACAAGTTCTCACCAAAGCAGCAAAGATTTCAATAGCAAATTCCCACCTTATCTCCACCCTACTTTATGCCTCTCCAGTATATACCAACCTAAGGCAATGTGATCTAAACAAGCTAGAGACCTGCTACAACAAAATTGCCAAATTCGCCACAGGGGCATCCTACCGTAGTCACAACTGTCTCTCACTTGCTGAACTGGGCTGGCTTGAACTCCCTCACCTCCTTCAGTGGTATCAACTCTCACTCGCCCACAAACTAGTAAACCATCCACTAAATGTCCCATCCCTCCAGAATCTACTCCAACCCTATCGCACCACCAGACCACTAAGATCCAGCAACAAAAATCACTTGCAGATCACTAAAGCCAATAACTCTGCTGGTGAAGCACTATTCTCTTGTGCCATAGCCAAATTATGGAACTCACTCCCACCCACAATTACCTCTGTACCATCATGCACCAACTTCAAAACTTTATTAAAAGCACACCTAAAATCATGCTGGCTATGCCCTTGCAACTCCCACTCTAATATCATCCACCCCATCCAACTACTACCTTTCTTTCACCTCCACTAACTACCTTGATGATAGCAAGCTCAGATGCTCATAAGCCTAGTACTTATTATACAGCAGGAACTTCTCATTGTTACATTTGTTAATGCCTGTTATGTACTTCACAGATAAAGATTCTAGTTGTCTACTGATGTACTATGTTGTAAGTAATTTCTATGTTAAATTGTTAATCGCTATGTAATCCAATGTAACTACTGTCTGTTTATTTTACTGTGGAGCTTTTCTCCCCGAGCCTCTGCTGAAAATGGACCCACGTCCAGTCGGACACTCCCGGTCAACAAATTTAAATAAATAAGTACAGACACTGTGCCATTGCATGGCATCATGAGGCGTCTATATTGCTATACAGTGCATGATATGCACACATTGCATAGCCATAACTACATGCATACCCATGACATAACTGTGGATTGTGACCCACGATGCTGAGGTGTATACACACCAAACCATGCTATGTCATGTGACAGGTCACTGGAAGACCTACAGATGACACCCCTGCACAACTACTACAGAGTCTTAGCTGCCTGGCAACCATGTCCACACATGGCTGACTTGTCAATTCACCATGTTCCACATGACATTGATGTACCACACACACGAGGTGCACAGCTAACGGTGATGTACTACAGCAGCAAGGGAAATGTACAGTATCTGTGGCCTGATGTGGTGTCAATGACTGTGGAAGCTGTACAGGTGACTACTGTCATGCTATGACACAGTCGTGATGTTCTACACATCTTATATGATAGACTTAAGTGACACCTCCACTAGCTGTGCACAGGCTTTTAGGATGTCCAGTGTACCACATCAACTGTATAATTAGTCAACTAAGGCTATAATTGGACCATGTGTGGACAATGTGCAACAGGGTGTATACACGTCACATCTACTGTGTGGCTACATGTCTCTGGCCATCCCCCATGGCCATGTGTGAACATGTGTTGGCCAAATGTTTGTGATGGCCATCTATCTCACATGTCTGTGTTGTCCCATCTGACATACACCCATAGATGTCAGATATGTCACCATCCACAGGGCTATGCAGACAACGGGTTGTATGTTTGGTATGTGGGGTATGTGTTATGGGATAGTGTGACAATATTGCAGCCAGACCACTATGTGTCTGGGATATGTCAGATGGCGCATCACAATGTGTGCACCCATTGCAGGGGAATATAACACAATGGTGACTCCTGTGGGCTGCCCATATCCCAGCTCACTGTGTGGTACTGTTTGCATTACCACGTGTTGTTCCAATGTATAGTACATATGCCTACATTGTACAACACCTTCACCGTTGTATGCACAGCTGTCCACACATGTAGCAATGACAGATACTGTGGTTTCATGTCAGTGTATCATTTTGTTTGTATATATTGCACATGGGTAGCCAGTGTGAATGATGGGTGATGCGACTTGTATATCGTGACTGGACCGAACATCAAGTGTACAAGTGTTAACTGGCCACATGGCGAATAGATCTATGCTTTAACATGCCTGATACTGATGACAGTCTCACCTGCAATGGACAGATGTCTGTGCGGCACGCCAGAGGTACCTGTATAGGGGTGACACAGCAGTTTGAACATTATCCATGATGGTATGACAGCCACAGGGTGCACTGTGCATGTTAACACATTCGCCTGTACAATAGCATATAGTATGCACATGTGTGCATACACAGGGTAGCATACTGTAATATGCAGCATGTGTGTCAACATACCTTGCATATGATGTTACATTACATAATGTACAGTGACACATGCAACTAAATGGGATATAATAGTCATATGTGCAGTACTGACTTACCAGGCAACTCCAGGCTCATTGGTTGGGAGACACCCACCTCCACGATGGCAGCTAGTGTTTGTGGATGCTGTTCTGAGGGTGTCCCCAAACTGGCCAGTAGCTCCTCGGTGTGTGTGAGTGGGGGCTGGGTTGGTGGCCCACTACCTGTTCCACCTTGTTCCCTGGTGATTGCAGTGGCACGCTGTTTTGCATGTCGTATCAAGTTCATGCAGTGTCTGCGCACCTGCTTGTAGGTACGGTTATGGCCACCCACATCATTCACCCTCCTGCGAAGATCCTGCCACAGGTCATCACGCTGCTGGGCATGCTGTGGCACATGGCTGAACAACACCTCGTAGTTCTCATAGAGGTACGGGATGAGGACATCATCCTCCTGGTGGCTGTATGCTGGCAGGCGTGAACGAGGCATTATCTGTAAGACATAATGATGGTGACAGGTCACAGTATCAGAGATGCACAGAGATACTGCTGCACATACATTTCTAGTAAATCTAGTACATCTGCACAGTTATCTTTGCAAATCATCATGGCACTGACACGACTGACATGTTTGTGTCACACACATGTAACACCCGTTATGCATTGGATATCATCACCAGATATGTGTGTCACCTCATTACATTGTTCATACTCCATGTGAATGCTGTCTTGATGTGGGCATGTCTGTTTGCCTGCACTGGTGTCCTTACCTATCAGCACATGCCTGGATGTGTCCATGGTAATGCTGTTGACCTTGATGCTGTGTATATGTCACATATCAACACATACACTGCCTTAATGGACTTGAGCAGTGACAATGCGCACATACACATGGAAATCTTTACATGCATGTGTTTTACAATATACATCGACACAGCACTGTACAGCTGTTCAACATACTGCCACGGATCGCCTGTGTTGCACATGTGATAGACATGGGACAATGGCTAGTCGGATGTCATTCGCAGGGATGGTTATCAACTATAGCATGTACAGGCAAGGTTTCCTAGCTGTATCTGACAGCCATTTTGCCACCATGAGGTGCATCAGTGCCACATTACTGATCCATACAGTTGATGATACATCTATCATGCGGTCATCACACCATGTATGACAGAGATGACATGTGCAGCTTTGATGGACAGGGTTGCATGGTATGGCAGGAGTATGTCACATGTATGGCACAGGGATATGTCCAGCATGTGGCGATCCTAGTAGTAAGACGGTGGCTGTCCATGACGTTTGTCTTTCTGATCAGGATATGTACATGTAGCATGTCCAACATCATAGTGTAGCACATGTCTTTATGCAAGGTAGCCAGCATGCTGCATAGTGGAGGTGAGGATTGTGAAGGCTGGTTTTGCCCATCCACGCATGGCCAATACCCCTTAAAGGTGATATGTGATCCAATATTGGTCACCCAAGTGCTGAGTATGCCTGTCCAATGATCTCCATGCTCATGGATGGCACCCTGTCATGACATGGGTGCCTCGTATGACTACCTAAGAGGCCTGGAGACATCACCAACTCAGGGAGGTGAACTGTACAGCACCATCTCTTACACAGTGTCCATAATGTTGACCACAGCCTAGGTGGTAGTTAATGGGTACAAGGATATTCATCTAGCAGCGACAATGCTGATATCATCTGTCAGAATGTGCACATATGTCACACACCTCACCCACAAAGCCCTTACTGTATGTTGTTCACAACACTGAAACAGCTATTGCTCATAGGTCATGGCCATTCACATCCTTACATACACAGATGCCTCGCATTTGTCTGTGTGGTATGGGCTACAATGAGGGGGGAGTACAACACATTAACCCT
Source organism: Protopterus annectens (assembly GCF_019279795.1). Lineage (NCBI taxonomy): Eukaryota > Metazoa > Chordata > Ceratodontiformes > Protopteridae > Protopterus > Protopterus annectens. Next base: position 402,750,392 of record NC_056734.1, on the reverse strand, counting down.
GTTTTACTGTAGCTGGCACTGGTGTGATATGCACATGTCACTCTGGCACCTTTTGTAGTGTTGATTCTGTCAACAGGCAACAGGTAGAACACTCCTGTGAGATACAAAGGTACATGTAGTCAAACATCCGTACTGTCATCTACATCTGTACTGCTAACATCTACATTGATAATGGTGCATGGACTTGCAGACCATACTCAGCAGGGTAATAGTGCGGTGCCACCAATTATGACTGTCGTCACCACTTGTGGGTTGATATTATCCACCACCCTATCTGTATTGTATTTTCATGCTCAGCACTTGTTCAGAACTTGAGCACGTCATAAGCTACTGGTTAATACAGCACCCATTCCACACCATTTCTCACAAGTACACTGTCTGTCCTTACATTTCCAGCTTGCTTACAGTACAACAGCTGTTGTACACACGTAACTCACATATCTTGTGAGACATGGTTGTATATACAGGCATGTCCAACTGTCATGTAACAGTGCTATTGCCTGTCTATATGATGAATATGGCATACATGTGGCAATAGAACAATTGTCTCATGTACACAGTCAATGCTCACCTGTCAGCATACGACAGTACAGCCTGTGGGAGATGCATATATGCAGCCATGCTGGGGGTAATGCTGTCACCAACCCTGACTGAACCTGACAATCATGTGGGGATGTGTAACATTTGCAACACACCCCACTCATCACATAGTCTCACAAAATCTCCACCACCACAGGCCACACATACGAGTACAACTTGTGCAGTACCTCTCCATACTCTGTGTAGGCACCAAAGGCATCCCCCATCACCAAACACAACAACAATAACTTATAGCCCACAGACTCATGTGTGCCATCACATACAGCCAATAGGGTGTTATAACATACACAACACACCAGTCATAGGTGACTCTGTAGGCAGTCACACTGATGTCCCACTCAGCAGGCTACACAAGGCGATAGTCGCTTACATATTGCTGTCGGGTAACTGGTTCTGCAACATAACCTATGCACCCATGCCACACCTCACCAGGTACAATGTGACTGTCATTCTCCATGTTAGTGCAACTGCCCTGAGATGCAACTTCAAAGACTATGTGTGCAGGGACATGCAGTAGCTCACCGGTCTTGTAGTCCTAAAGGTATGGGCCAAGCCCTGGGGAGCATTATGCATTCATCCGGACCTGATACCACTGTACAATGACTGACTGTGCCACTTCAACAGTTGCCTATGCTTCTGCTGTCATTCCACAGGCATCTGGTATCTGTCCGCTTTGACTGACATGGTCAACAAAACACAATGCTTTAGCACAAATGACCTGCACCTGTCAGCCCTGGATGTACAGATAACATGTAAGGCTCTTGCTGCTTCTATACTGCCTATCTTGCACAGTTTCCAATAACATTCACCACCAGAACGGGAACAGGCAAGCAAAACATGGCGTCATGTGACGCAATGCTTGACATCTTCATCTCTGATGCACGCAGGCAAGGCACTCCTTATAATGGACCACTTCAATATCTCTGCAGTGACTGGGACCTGCCTCTAGGCTCTGCAGAGCACACCTGCAATGACAGGTTATACACAGACCACACCTTTCAGTCATGTAACCTGGACTGGCACACTCATGGCTGAGGTGTTCCCATATTCCACTATGTTGTACACACATCCTGGCTAGTTACTTAGCAAAATGCATCAGAGGTGCTCCACGTGCAACTAACTGTGGCCAGAACTGCTATACACATTGTAACATGCTACGGATTCAAAAACATACCCCACGGTTACCAGACCTCATTTCTTGGTGTACTGGACAGTAGGGTTCAGACAGGTAGTACTGATGTGAGACTGACACTACCCCACACTTAACTGGGATAGCCACTCATGTACCGGCACATTAGGCCAACGCTGTCCGGGATTCATAACCTCCACTTGGCTGGATCCACCCATACACACCACCTCCAAGACCAACAATATCCTAGACATGGACACTACCAACATGTGACTGGTGTTCCACACTTGGGGTTATCCCCTCGTTGGTGGATTCCAAACATATGCTAATCACCCTTGTTATCCACATCCCGGCACCACACCCTTCACGGCATACACAGTACAAGAGTACTACAACGCCTACTACAGACGTCTTATGACAGTAGTAGTTAACGTCATGACACCTGTGCAGATGGACAATGCACATACAAATGCTGAAACATACCCCAGTGCACTTCATTAGCACATACACGACTGCATGGATCATGCTATTCCACACAGAGCCATGATGGTACCCACCAGATAACAGACGCCACTCTGGGGGTCCAGTTCCATGGACATAATTTACAACAACAGGTTGAGGCTGTTGCAAAGTGGAGTACAATCCCATGGGTGGGGTAGCTCACTGGTCAGCCTCAGTAGGGCTACGGGATCCCTCATCACATACTCCGAACCTAGCTACATAAACATTACTGCGACACATTCCAGGGTGTACCACAATGCATTATGGAGGTATGTCAGTAGTCAATGGCAATACCCACATCTGCTCTGACATACAACAGCTACTCAGGAACATTACAGAACCAAGTGATGTTGGCAACATGCTGGCGGATGGGTTTAATGCTAACATTACACCCTCTCACTCCATACAGGGCCACAATCCATGCAGGAACATTGTGGTGTCCCTGCGGTCACAACTACACAATACTAACCTGCACTCTATAAGGCCTGGAACACTGACTCCATGTGACCGTCCAACATCCCAGGCTGTGATTTACACAAACCTCTGAACGACATGTCTCCCCACTTGGCCACCATATTCAGTAATAGCCTTGTATCAGACATTGTGGCCCCTGAATGGCACACAGCAACAGTTATCACACTTCACACAGGTGGCGCCACAATGCACGAGAGGGACTATTGCCCTATACGCCTAACTGGACTGTTCTGTAAGGCTATGGGGCACATCATCATGGAAGTCATTCACAGAGACATTGGTGGGCTCCGGTCCTTTGATGCCACCCAGGTTGGACTTGTTAGGGCCAGAGCATGGCTCCTGCACCTGGTGGACTTCTTTGATACAGTTACCAGGGTAGTTGATGATGGTAAGGGGGTCCACACAGCCTACATTGTCCTCTCATTGGCTTTCAGCATCGTTCTTCATTCTGGTATTAACAACATACACATCCACCTGCACATCGACCCCTATGTCTCAGGATGTTATGCAAAGTGGCTCACGGACAGGACACACACAATGAGGGTAGCATACCATAGTACCTACTGTATTTTAGTTATACTTGGTGTACCACAGTCCTCAGTCAAAGGGCCCCTCATGTTCGGTATATGCTTCCCTGAGGTACAGGCTAGCACAGAGGGACTTTCCCTGACTAGCTTTCCAGACAACTGCATACAAAGCGCCATGATTGATCCACCAGCTGATACTGTCTCCCTCCATAAGGGTGTCACTGTGACGGATACCTGATATCAATATCATGGCCTCAAGCTGCATGACACAAAGTGCATGAACATCCCCTTTGCATTACACCATTCACCCACTGACTATCACATAGGTGATAGTCCCCTACATACATGTCACATTGTACGTGATCGTAGTACACATGTATGTCACACCCATTCCTTTGATAACCATATTGCCACTGTGGCGTGGATATCCTTCTATGTGGCCACACTTATCTGTACTGGGTTTGTATCTGGAACATAGGCACCCATTGTACCTCTGAACTCCTGACATATACACACATTCAAGGGTACAACACCCCATTTAGGGTGTACCTTACAGAACAGCTACGGCTTTACATACCACAACATTAACACACCATGACGTTTATTGAGCACCGACGGTTGACGTATGAGGCAGAACTACTGACACCACGTCTGTACACATTTGCATACTACATACTCAGGGGTGACCTCTGCTGAACAGACAGGGCCCATGTCCACAACAATATTCATGGATATACTCCACATAAGCGACACAAGCAAAAGCCACTGTGAGCAACATGCTCATGGATATGTGCACACACGCAATGATGAGTGGGATGTGCTTGAGGGTTACATTCCCAAACCAGACACTCACCATGCTTTGGAACATGATTCCTATGTACATCACGCAGGGACACTCAGTAGCACTGTTCATGTGATACCTCACTTGGTGGATGGGAGACACGCATGTACGCCAGGGATCACTGCAGTGGCTGTACTGTTTAGAGGTGCAGGTAACACATGGCTCTGCTGTTTACAGACAGGACACTACCCTAGAGAGGTGCCGCTGGTGTAAACACTGTAGTTGGGCTTACACATAGACTTGCCAGACTGCATACTACCCCACTATGAACCTGTGAAGTTATTACATATCCTTTGTGCATGGTTAATTGAGTAGCTCTTCCATTTAGATTAGCTATCATGCTGTTACAGTGTCCCGTGACTACAAGCCATATGTATCCTGTTATTGTATATTGTACATGCCAATAGACAATACCTTTGGTATGCATGATATGCCTGTTATGCTGTGTAGAATATCTGACATATCTACCTACAATACTGTACATTACACATATTTTACATATTATCCCATAATGCAAAGCATACTTGCACAGCGGGAACACCTTAGACATGTCATTGTCGTTATATGCCCATACACATGCCTACTGTGACAGTATATCAACATATACTATCCCCTGCTATGGCACGTACTTGTTGGACATATCCTACCACTGAGGGTGGGTGGTATGGAATTGTTCTGTTTAAAGCCCTCATGTAGCATCCCTTGTGGTGTCTGTGATGTTTACCTTGTGGCCCACTGCAGGACACACAATTTCTACAAGCGTTATTATGCTCAGCAAGACATCACTACATAATACCTTTTCCCACTTTATGCATTGCGGACACTTTTAATTAATACCAAGCAGGCTATACATACACTAACATAGTTAATACAAAACAGGCTATACATACACTTACATACTGAGTGTTCTACATACCTTGTTATCATTCCGGACTTTCGTAACTATCTCTCTTACACTGTTTAAACAGTTCTATGGTATGAGCATACGGTTTGAATGTCTGGCAAGTCATCCTTATATACGTCGATACCTGTAACATGTGGTTTCCTGCCGCCAATTGGTGTTCCTGAGTGAATTATTACTTGCACATCAGCTGTGCAGCTACTCCATTCACCAATTACATGGCAACATTGGGGTATAATTGAATTCTCCACTTGGATGTTGCCCATTTGCCCTACCTTCGGGGAGATGGCCTGTATTGTGTTTTGTTGTGTGTAATTGCAACTGCTATGTGTAGAGACATGGATAGTTTGGATTCATGTCCCCCGTGGATTGTGTGTGATGGTTAGAGTATGTGGTTCTACATATGAGTGTACCTGTCATCCCAACCATCTAATAAGGGACTATTGCAAACAAAACCTGTAACATCACCGTGTGTTCCATTATACAACGGCTACGATTTCACATGGCGCCTTTAAAATGTGTCTCTCACAAGGTATGTTAACGCTTCTGCAGATGTAATTGACTGACTGGATGTTTGTGCTGTAATTACAGTCTGTATTGCCAGAGTTTCGTGTGTGGGGGATGTAGGTGGGTGTACGTAGCATATACAGGTATGTGGGGCTTGCATTTCTACATATTCCATATATGTGTGTGTGGCTCCTTCCCTAATTAAAGACCTATCAGTTAGTAGACTTTTGTTACGGGCATATACATTGGGCAATTGTTAATTGGTTTCTATATAGTATGCAGGTGAGGTTGATACTTCCATACCTCCAGAATTACAGCGATATTGCATGTAACATTTACGTTTCTTACATACAGGCATACCTATTTAATGCAACTATTACATAATATATGGGACATAATAATGTCCTACAATCTCGGACATTTGCCCTTTTTAATGTTTTATGTCAGGACACAACTGCCCAGGGAGGGGCTGTCCCTCCTAATGTGGGGCAGGTGGTAACCGTATGCCTACAGCTAGCTATAACCACACCTACTGTAATGATCTACCTCTGAGTTGGTACTAACAGACACATGATGCAGACACACTCACACACACACACACACACACACACACACACACACACACACACACACACACACACACATTACAGTCACATGGACATACACACGGCACCCTCAACACACATACACAGACTACGGCAATCACAAACACAGTTGAACACAGTACCTACGTGGACTGCAACACCGGCAGCGGTATCTAAATGTCCCTTCATATCGTGATAATATTTCTCACGGTTCTAGTGTTCCGGTACTGTGTTCTTTTGGTCTTTCAGCCTCGTGGTTATGCGTGTCGGTATGTGACACATTCCATAATTGGCGGTATCCTATTTATTTGTACCTCCATGGTTGTGTACATGTCGTTGACCTATCTATATATTTGCAGATATCAGTGAATCCATATATATCAACATATATCTCTCTATCACCCTTTCTATCTGTATTATATATATGTGTATATATATATATATATATATATATATATATATATATATATATATATATATATATCTGACAGAGAGAGTGACAGGCAGAATACACCTTTCATTGTGTACTTGTTGGTGTATACTGTTTCCTGGACTCCGCACGTTTGTGTTTGAACCTGTCACATTACACACCTGCCATAGGTATATCTTGGCTACCATAGTATTAGGTGATTGTATACATGATTGCGTGTTCTACTCCTGGCAGTGGTTGTTTTACCCTTCAGAGCAGGCACCATTAGTACAGGGGTGAATAATGCTGGTTTCACCTGTTCTGGACATCATTGACCATGATCTGCACGATATTCAGAGAAGCTTAGCCCTGTTTCGCGCATATATGTATAGTCATATTTAAACTATGCTTACCAGCACTGGGCAACGCATATTCCTGCTAACGTGTGCTAAACATGATCTGATGACCTGCATCCGACATGCATTATTCGTGCCTTCGGGATTACGTTACATCCCTTGCAGGACGTGGGACCGGGAACATGCATGACGGTCACTGCATTTACCACTTGGGCATCTGGGATTTGTACACGTGTTATGGCATTTTGTATGTGGAGTATACTATGGCTGTTACTCCATACTGCAATCACATGGGTAACTCAGTTAGTTTACATATGGATGAGTCCAATTAATGGTATGTCCATGTGATGTTTACTGGATGTGCTCCAGCACTGGGTATGTATATCACAGTGAGCCACACATGATAATGTGCTACACCTTCAAACGACCGTAGGTGGAGCATGCTGGGGTGACAGATACCTGTCATGGGTACACCCCATGCCTTGACACGACATCCATGATTACATTATGTGGAGCCCCTCATTAACGCAGCAAGGAATCTGTGCAGAGTGTGTGGAGAACAGTGCTTACACACATGTGATCCCGCGATTGCCTCTGCTCCACTGAGCGACAGTTGGTTACTCGATGTTGTGGCGACAGCAGACACTGTTTGCCTCGTTTGGTGTATGGCCTCTGACAATCGGGCGTGTACCTACCGATGTACCTAGGAACCTATACACACAGCACCAACATATGCTGATAGATGCATGTACTGTTCAGGTGTTGACATTCCTTGTTCCAATAGCTGTTGTGTGTACAATGTTTGAGGGCTGCCTATGTAGGATTCACACAGTAGGCCACCTATACATTACAAATTACAGGTGGTTGTGTGTGTGTGTGTGCCATCCTTTTTACTGTGTGTGCAGGTGGAGAGGTGTGTCAGTCTGTAGGGGCCTACACTGTCAGAGTATGTGCTATACATTCCCTCTTTGCCAAGGCATATGCATATTGGGCATGCCTCCATCTGACTACTGGGGCTGGCACAGGGTGTTCATGGTCTGAATCCCTCTGTACCTGTGATGGCCTTGGCAACTGCGATGGGCTATGAGGGCCTTCACCATTTTGTCCCTGCTGCAGCTGTTTCCGCAGGATCATATTATGTAGCATGGCACATACTATGAAGATGTGGGCACACATGCCTGGAGAGTACTGCAAGGCTCCACCTGATGTGTCCAAGCAACGGAACTGTGATTTCAGCATCCTGAACACATGCTCTATGATGATTCTGGTTTGTGCATGTGCCTCATTATGGCGTTCTTGCATGGGTGTGTGTGCATTTCTGACAGGAGTCATCATCTACGGCTCCGGTGCATAGCCAGCATCCCCCACAAGGTGGCCATGTGGGATGTCCCCCCTGACAAATACCTGATACAGCTGTGAGGCATACCAGATATGGGAGTCATGGTAGCTTTCAGGGCTGCCAGCACACACATCCATGGCAATGCCCTGGGCATTGCACACGACCTGGCAGTTGATGGAGTGGAATCCCTTGCAGTTTATGTAGCGCCTACCATGCTCACCAGGTGGTGACTTGACATGTATGTGCGTGCAGTCTATTGCACCCAGTACCTCCGGGTAGTGTGCCACATGGTGGAAGTGACACATATTGCTGGCCAACTCCTCCTGAGTTCGGGGGAAGTATATATGCTCATTGGCATGTGGTAACATGGCATTCAGGAACTGGTGTAGTACCCTGGGTGCTGACGCCTGTGAGATCCCCGTTATATCTCCAGTTGGCCTTTGAAAGGTACCTGTGGCTAGTATTCACAAGCTTACACATATCTCCGTGTCCATTGGGATGGGTTCCCCTCTGTTGTTTCTTGTTCTCAGGCGTGGCCAGCACAGCTCAACTATTTGCTTTAAGATGTCCCTGTCCACCCTGTAACACTCTACTATCTCCAGATCATGTAGCCCCTGGTAGGTTACCCTTGGTCTGAACACTCTTCTCCTCCTCCGGGGCCTGCGGTGGTTGTCAGCATCATCCTCCACAACACCGTCAGTCTCTAACACATGGTGATGAATCACAGCTATGGTAGCTCCCAACATGTACATTTTAAAAGTTCCCCATGTGTTTACACCTATGGTGCAGTGTTTTGGAATACACAGGTGTGTGTAGAGTGCTTTCACACTTTATACTATTGTGCTGTGAACACTGGTGCTGTCATAGGGTGTGTATGTACGATCGTAGCTACAGGGTATCTTATGTGTTTTACTACAGGAACTACTATTGTGGTGCCTTTGGTGTTGAATTACATTTGGCTGCCATGGATTACCTCTTGCCCTTCCCTTTACATTTCTTCACGTTTCACCTACCATTTTCTGGCATGCATCCTGCAGCCTGCTTTCATTTGTACTTTCCTAGACCTGGCTTATCTTGCATAATGTGTTCTATTGCCGGTCTACTGTAGGTTTGCTTTGCTCTGCTATGACAGTTCTCCTTTCTTTACAATCCGACACCTCCCCTATCCTGTTTTGCAGGTTTCTGCAAGCAGACTTGTCAGCCGCCGTCGATTGCCTGCTGTGAGTTAATAGGTGTTAATTGTTCAGTTGTACTCCAATTACCCTGTTTTGGCATTTCCTTCTTTTCTTCCCCTGACCATCCTGTTTGTGCTATGGTTCGCGGAGTGTGCATCCGCTTACCGGGTTTCGGGCACGTTTTCATCCCCGTACACATGCGCTTTCGGGCACCATATGTGCTCTCACCTAAATGATGCTATACCTACCTCCCCACCCCTGTCCTGTGGCTTTGCTTAGCAACGGCCAGGCCAGATTTGCATTGCTCCAATGTGCTTACAGCTACGGTGGCACACCCCACTGCTGATGTCATGTATACCTCTGAGACACTCCTCGGTGTTATAGCGCTGCGCCGTATGGTACATCCTTAATCCGGCGGGACGTTTGCGATTCAGTATTACCTGCCTCATTTGCGTGGCATTGACTACTAATTCATAGTTACCGCGCCAAACACTGTTACAGACCTTTAGCAGCCCTTGCAGCTTGGTTGTGGTTTACCATGCATGCCATTGAGTATTATGGTGAAATCCTGATTTGTATTACATTGTGATTTTATGACATTTGTATATATTTTCTTTGTGTTCCAGTTTGTACACACATGCCCTGCGGTCGTACTTTGCGCTACTCTGGACATGACATTAAATGTTGTTTTTTAGGTGTTGTGCATCTTTTCTTATGCCATTGGCTGTGTATTTAGCCATTGGCATATGTTAACTTTGTAATACATGAGTCTGGTCTGCTTCCATAGCTCCGATGTTCTGTTTGGGAAAATGTAAACCATGTTTTTTGGTTTACATTTTCGTGGGCTTACGCTACGCCTGCCACTTCATGAATCTCTATGTACTTTCATTTGCATGGTGCGGCACTGTGCATGGGGTGATTAGCATACCTAAGCCGAGGGCTGCTCAGTTCTGACATACGCCTTTAGTGCACATGGAATTGGATCATACCTGAATCGCTCGACGGCCATATTTGACATTATGCTGCCTATGCTACGCCTGTGCCTGGCGCAAGCTTCATGCATCCTGGGGATAGTTTTAAGTTTGCAATAATAGATTAGGTTAATAGTTCTACCCATGGAGGAAACTTTAAAGCAATGTTAAGTAAAAGGGAGAGTGTCTGGCAGATAAGGACTGGTGCAACTAGAGAACCTGGTATTAATGAATATATATCCATCAAACCATTTTTGATAGTGCAATAAATCATTATACATAATTATATATAATTTTATATACAATATTTTAATGAAAAGTTGGGCATTATATTATTAATTGTATTATTAAATGATGTACGCACTATTGAATGTACAATTCATATATATTAATCTAGTTTTTTAGTTAGCGTAGTACTTTGGTTGGTATTTAAAGATGTATGTCAACATATAGTCTTTTGACATTTTTAGAAGGTAAAACATTTTTATTTGTATTTTTATACAATATATAGTCACATATGTAGTAAATATTTAGTAAATAATTTTTTTATATATTAGATTGACTAATGATATAGGCAATTGTATTGATTGTAATTTGTTTTAACATAATGTAGGATGTTATGAGAAACAGTGTAGAAATTCAGGCATTTGCACTTTAAATCTGAGAAAGGAAACTTGGCGCCAAAAAGTTTTTAAATGAATGAATTGTAACAATGTTTATTGTTCTAAAGAAGTCTGCATTCAGCAGATGAAAGCACTTAATCTATTCTGTTACTAACAATTAATTTTGGATGTTCGGATATTAAAAGTTTTGTCTTGTTCAAGCCGTGGTTATCTCACTACTTTTTTCAACATAGCAGACGGTGGGTTGCCGTCCATTACTTGAAATTCAGGTGTTGTTCATCGATTGAGTTATGATAGCTCTGGGGACAGTCACGGCTCAAACTTTTCTAAATATATTTTTTATCTAATTGGGATAATGCATCTGTATTTCATTCATAGCTTAATACAAAATTGTGTTATATACATGTTTCATTAATGATGTTTTACATTATGAAGACGCACTGATGAGGAGATTGAAATGTTTGTTGAACACTTTAATGATTCTACTGAGTTTTTAAATGTTAAGTGTAACAAGTCAAATTAATGTACATGATTTTTTGATACAGGCATTTTTAAAAGTAAGACAGTTGGGAAATTGTATGAAAATATTGAGGAAAGCTTGTTATGTTAATAGTTTTGTACATTTTAATGATGGTTATTCCAAGAAAATGAAGCTTTATTTTATCAGCTGTTAAATTATTCAGTTCGGTAAACTGATTATTAGAGATATAGAAGTTCAGATTAATAATTTTAAAAGAAACTGAAATGCTTGGCATAAGGGACCATGCAGTCACTTTAGCTAAAATTAAGACAAACAAAATGAGAACAAGGACAGAGTACAGCACCAGTTCAAGTCAGGTTAAAATTGCTATAATGAATAACTGGAAAATGTTGCAGACTAATTCAGTCATAAACAGTCAACGGTCCTGAGTTTTACTGTGAGAGGGACAGAATATGAAAAGTGTATTAGAAGTAATAAAAATAGTAGTTTTAATTTGAGGATTAGTCAAGTCAAAGACTAATGGGTAAATATAAATGTAGAAGATGCAGACTGTGTAAATATACAAACATACATGCAAATATTTTGAGCACTGGCAATGATGCCCTTCTAGCCTGCCAATATACCAGAATAGTTGTTTTCATATTAAGTGTCCAGGCTGTTCTTAAAAATATCTAAACTAGCGTTTGCTTTATTGTAATTTAGTAGTCTATTTCATGTATCAGCTGCTCTCTTAGAAAACCAAAAGAACACTCCTCATTTCTACAAAATCTTCTATATAAGTTGTCTGATAATTCTCTGCTACTTTTTGATAACCTAAAACATTCCCAGAGATAGCTCACTCTGAATACTCTATATACTTGAATAAGGTCTACTCTTAGATATCTATATGAGATACTGTACAAGTTCAGGTATTTTAGTCTTTCATAATAACTTAAATTTGCACATCCATGGATGCCTGTGGTATATTTTTCTGTACTCTGTCTCCTTTATTCATGCTTGTTTTCTTATAAGTTTTCCATATTATTATTCCATTATATTAGAAAAACTCTGAGCTGGATCTATTCTTATATGCAGACCCTTAAATAAATCTACACTTTCAATCATTGCATGTTATGTTAAATATTCACTTTTCAACATATGTCTTCCAAATCTCATATGCTTCATTTTTGATGTATTTGCCAGAATATTATTCCCCTGTGCCCAAATTGGAAATTTAGTCGAGTTCTTTTGCAGGCATGCTCTAAGTGTAACACGTTTACCCATTTTCAAGTCATCTGCATACAAACTGTAGAACACCTCATATGAAAAAGATAGTTCTGAAAGATAGAATCACATGGTCCTAGAATAGAACCCTTTGGGACAACCTGACTGTCACCTCCGATTTCACATGTCCAGTTGTATGATATTTGCAATGTCATATTTGTATGCCATGCATCTATTCATCTTATCAAGAGTACATCAGCACCTAGTTGTTCTACTTTATTGATCAGTGTTTTGTGTATGACCCTATCAAATGCTGAAGTTAAATCTATATAAATTACAGCATAGCATACTTTTTTCATTCATAGCTGTTATTATTAGAACATCATGTTACAGGTGGTAATAGATCTATTTTCAACAAATGCATGCTGATATATGGTTTCAGGTCCCAGCCTTTCCAATTCTGTTAATAATTTATGTAATATAACCTACTCCATTATTTTTCCACAAAATGAAAATAAACGTATGGGTCTGTAAGACTCCCGTTTCCATTAAAAATTAGTTTAACAAGTCCATGTCTCCAGTCTTGATGAATTTCCCTTATTTAAATGACCTAGTAAACAATAAATATAATGGTACTGTAATTCCTGCCAAAGTGTTCTCCTCCCTTTGCTTTGTTTAGATTCAGTTTGCGTAGTTCTTTTTCAATAGTCTAATTTGATTTCAGTATTTGATGTTTCCTTGATGCCACTGACTGCTTTTTGTAATATTTTGTAAATACATCTATAATCTGTTGTGTCTGAAAATAAATTTTAGAATGTACAGTTTATCAATTTGTATGTCTTTACTCCTACCACATCTTATATATCTATAAAAGGTGTCCCATTATGCTCAATATCGTCATATAAATTTTCTTCAAAATTGCCTTGAGTTTGTCTCAGACTATGTTTAATTTGTCTGTCCAGCTTGTTTATTTCAGTTTTAAAATCATAGTTCAAACTCTTTTCCTTTTCTTTTCTTTTTTGTCTCTCGTCTTAATCAAATATCTTGTTCTCATGGAAATATATCCTCTTGAAGTTGTGTGCCTAGCTCCTGATGATGATATTTTTTACATTAAAACAATTTCTCTTTCAAAATGTTTCACATTCCTTCTGCAGTTTTTCCACTGACTACATGACTACAATTAGTTTTAGATAATGACTGTTTTGCTTCCATATAAGCTGCTATTAATTTTTTCTGCATTGGTTTAGATTTAAGTTTGGAATAATTATCTAGCAACAAACTAAACTTTATTACTAAAGTTGATAGTCCATATTTTGTGCATCCATCTACTCAGTACACCTATGGGAATTATGTTTGTTATAATTGTACATATATATCTGCAGTTTGTGTAATTCCTGCATAATTTGTTTTTTTCTTATTCTTTTGGAAATCAGGCAGGCAGTAAGGATAGAGAGTTTCTAACCACTTATTTTCTGTTAAAAGGAAAGAACAATGTGTACTTCAAAATGTAGTGAGTTTTAAGAGGTTTTTTTTTTTTTTTTTGCTTTAGAGAAGGTCAATCACAATGCCAGAGTGGGGAGTTTGATTTCATCTTTGCCAACAGGGAGATTTACTGGCAGCTAAAATTGGCTGTAAATACCTCTTCTGGGTCAAATAAGGTCATTAGTATCACATCAATATTGAAAGCAAATCAGTTAAAATGTGAAATGTATTAAAAATGTTATTACTGCCATTTAAGGAGGTCATTATAGGCAATGATATTGTGGTTATTAAAATTGTTTGGTGAAGTTTAACTAAATTTGTTTTATTAGTGAAATCAGCTTGTATGGTGTTGTGAACAAAATTGCTTACCAATAAATTTGTGATGTAATTTTCCCACCTCATGTTATGAGAGCAGACAAAGGAACAGGTATAGTACTAATGGAACAGACTCAGATTTCAAAATCAGATGTGGGACTTGTTAAAAACAAATATTATAAGGCTGTAGACCTCAAAACCGTCTCCAAACACTTTGCAAGCATTGACAGATTACTTAAGAACTTAGAAAAGAACAGTTTAAGCACTTTTGAGGACTTCCAATACGTTTGTTCCTTCTCTGAGATTTGGGAGTTTTTTGGCATCCCAAAAATGCACAAGGATGCCAATGACCCTCCTTTCAGACACATTGTGTAAAATAAAAGCACAAAAACATACTAAAAAATCTGCATTTGTTGCCGCACTGCTGAACCCATTAAAACAGAACATGGCTTTCTATTTAAGAGACTCCTGAGCATTTTTACATCCACCAACAAGTGCAGATCAAATGCTTGTGACTTTAGATATAGAGTCACTTTATACCAATATCCCACACATACAGGAGTTGGAATATATAAAATCTTTTCTTCAAGAGTTTTCTACTTTCTCCAGCACCAAAATAGACACTATTTGTGCACTAATTACCACTGTACTTGAAGGGATTTTTTTCCATTTTAACAAGGTTATATATCAGCAAATAAAGGGTGTTGCAATGGGCAAGAAAATGGCCCCGGCTTTTGCTAATCTCATATTGAGTGCATGGAAAGCTCGCACTCTCATCCACTTGCCAGGGTTTAAGAAAACTAGACTGTACAATTGTTACACTGATGATTTATTTTTTGTATAGAAAAGTATACTACAAGAACTTGATTGCCTCATTCAATCACTATCTGACAGTATTCCTTTTCTTAACGTTAAACTTTCAAGTTGCGGCTCAATGGTGCAGTTTTTTTGATACAAAAATTACACTGGATACTCATACTCTTTCATGGAAGTCTAACATTTATCACAAAAAGACTTACCAAAAGAATTACTTAGACTTTGACAGCCAACACCCCTTTTTATGAAAAAGAATATAGCCAGAGAACAGTTTATTAGATATTCCTTCATAGGTTAGTACTAAGCTAACTGCCCTTGTGAGCCATTTTGTACCTAGCCAATTATCCCTTGTGAGACTCAAACCCTGCACCTTGTGTTTGTAAGGCAAACACCTTACCCATTAGGCTACCCTCCCTGTGGTGGTTCCTGGATTATAAGTGAGGATGACTGGTTCCTTAAAGAAAGCCACTTCTTAAGTTTCCTTTTTGCTAATAGACATTTGCCTATGGATTTGATTAATTACATTTTTATTGAGGTCAATGAATCACGACAGTCAAATGTCTGACCAATATTGAAATATGAATTACACCAAACACCCAACCAAATGTTTCTTTCACTCAAACCCCTACTACAACTAATCAGAATTCTGGCTAGTACCAAACCCCCCCTCAAAGCCAATCAGAACCACAGTTTGGACTGAACCCTCAGCTTTCCACTACCCATTTGCTCAGACCACAAGGAAATAAGAAATTATTTTAAAGAAATGAGACATTATTTGAAATAGCAGGGATATCGCTATTATTCTTGGACCTACACCTGCTTTTTCATATAAAAAAACAAAGTCCTTGTGAGCATCTTTTGAGCACTCAAGTAAGCCCTTTCTACTGGAACCATCGTGTAATAACTATAAACCTCCAGGCATGTACTCTTGCAGCTTATGTGAGGTCTGTGACTATATACATGTGTGTTCACATTACTTATTTCAACATTGTGATTTTAAGGTCAAGTTCCAAAGATTCTATGACTGCCACCATTCAAATATAATATATGCAGGGGTCAATGTAACTTGCGACAATTTCTATATTGGTAAAACTACACAAAAACTTTCAAGCCGTATTAAGGAGGACTGCGCAGTTATATATAATGTTGACAACAGAAATGCTTTATGTAAACATAGCTTGTCATGCCCAGGTTTTGTTCAATTTAAATTCTTTATGGTAGAGCAGATAGACTTGTTTTTTGGTGACACGGACACTTTGCTAGAGGTGTGTGAATTAAAGTGGCAGTTGCTACTTAATGCAGATTCCCAGCCAGTTTTGAATAATTCTCTTAGTATTAAATGTGCTTTAAGATGGCTTAGATAACCTCTTAACCATTACCCATTTATTTAGTTTATGTTTGGATTGGTTTGAGACATCATTTCTAAATTCTGGAACATTACATCGAGGAAACTGTTAAGCCATATCAAAGAACACTGTGCAGCCATACTTAATAAAGAGACAAACAATGCTTTAGGTAAACACAGTCAAGTATGCACAGGGTTCCAGAAATGTGTATTCCTTGTTTTAGAACAGGTAGATTTACTTTATGGAGATGGGAATACTTTACTAGAGTTTCGTGAGTTAAAGTGGCAGTTATTCCTCAATGCAGAGACTTTCTCAGGACTAAATGAAGCTCGGAATATTAAGTGTGCTTTCCTGTGGTTGAAGTAACCCCCTCACCACTAACTATTTTTTCAAAGACTTTACAGGTTCACTAAAACAATTAACTGATTATTTAAAACATTTTATTACCTTTTGACTTGCCTTAGCTCAAAGGTTATATTTATCATTTACAGCTATTTTAAAGATTTTCTTGACTGCTTACTTTGCACCAACAAGGATATTTAATGCACTGCTTACCAGTTGCATACTCATTTCTAAAAATGTTTTTCTGAAGAAGTTCTTGTCATCATTACAGAATGAAAGCACTCAACACCGGCTCTGTTTTTATTTTCCTTCTTGCATGGTTTCATAAGTTTTTTTCTATATTATTATTATTATTATTTTTGATTTTAGTGTGTGTGTGTGTGTGTGTGTGTGTGTGTGTGTGTGTGTGTGTGTGTGTGTGTGTGTGTGTGTATGAAAATTTATATGCATAAAATATGCATATATGTAATACAAATTTAGATACAAATGCAGTGATACATACAAACAAATGTAGATACATGTGCAATGATACATACAAACAAATGTAGATACATGTGCAATGATACATATAGCATGAAAATAAAGTTGCTTGTATGTTTTTATACCTCACATTATCATTTAAGTATATTTTGTATCTTAAGTATCATGAAATATCTTCAGGATAAATATGCTAGAAATGTTCACAAATAATATGAGAGGTTATCTTTTATTTACAGGTACTGACAATAGGTTTGCATAGCCATTAAGATGCCCTATTTTGTGTCATTAGTGAAAATTCTTGCTTATTTCTGAATATGCAGGGTTATACCCATTGATGCTCAATTTGCTCCTACTAAGTTAATGCCATCTTTCAGGTCTGTAAATATGGCTAATTTGTTGGGGCAACTGAACACCTAGTGTATTCCTATATGGTTTAACTACCCTGCTATCTTAGCAGAAATAAGGAAGTGAAATTGACACAGGTCCCACACAGAAGGAGACACACAAGCATTTGTTATGGAGATTGTACACAAAGTGGAAGCTGGAACAACAGGCCCTGAGAAATAAATTCAAATATCCCAAAGGAAATGGACTGTCATATAAACTTGCAAAGGGGCCAGAGAAGAGGTAGAATTACAAGCATATAGATGTACATGCAGAACAAAATAAAGAGGAAGTAAAGAAACAGAGTGTTCTTGACAAGACAAGGGTGTAGACAAGATCCTGGGCATGGCAGATGATAAAAATGGAGGAAAGAACATGGAAAACACAAAAAATATGAAAGTACTCCAAGACATAGATTTAAAAAGCAGAACAAGAAGCTAGCCAAAGCAAAAGTCTATCAGAAGAGGAGATGGTGGCAGTGATCAGAGCTGAAGCAGGGACAGAGATACGAGAAACAGAAGAAGAACATACCATCAAATAGGATTTACTGCAACTGAAGCTTCAGGGGATTCAGATGCCCAATGCATGACCCCAGATGACCTGAGCAGGCTGGACATGTCAAAGTAGGAGTGAAAAAAGCAACATGGGAAAGTGGCAGGAAAATCAGAGGAGAGCAGGAGGCTGAGAGGAGGAAATCATTCAAGAACTAGAAAGCCTGGTCATACAGGCATAGGTAACAAAATAAATAAAGGACGGTGTAAGAGAACAAATGAGTGTATATACTTATTAAACTCCACCATAAGCAGGCATTGGGTCGATACTCCATGTTGAAAGAGCTGAGAGATCAAAGTCATAGAAATGACAGCAAAAAAGGGGTAAATAAGACTGAAAAGGGCTAATTACATCTGTGAACATGTGGCGCTAAGCATTTTTAAAGCACTGTGTTTCAACAGTAACAGAAGTGCACTAGGTAAATGGAGGTGGTACAAATATGCAGACTGCAGTTGCCTGATGTGGCTGAGAAAGAAATAATTATGGAAACACCAGTGTCAGGTTTGACTGCAGTGTAGTACAGCAGAGTGAAATGGACAGGGAAAAAAACAAGAACTGGGAAAAAAGATTAAGTGAATGTCCAAAGTCCAGAGGCACACAGATCGCAGGCTGGAAGGTGGCAAATCCAACTCTGTGGGGAAAGTGGACCGAACATAGGTAAAGTCCAAAGGACTGAAGGTTCAGCTTGGTAGGGAAATCCATTTAAAGAGATGTGCTCAAATGCAGTGATGAGGCGTTTGGAGGGTACAAAACAAAACAGAAACAAATGAATTCAGACTGAAAAATGTAACCTGGAGCACTTCAGTGGGGGTTTTACAATTCAAAATACGAAGCAGAATGAGTAGGATGCGAGGGGATGTGATAGTGCTTCAGGAGGCCAAATTAAAGGTAAAAGAGGGACAGAAGATCATGATCCCAAATAGCACAAGGGAGACTCAGATAATAAAGTAGGGAGTGGTAAGAGGGATGTAGGCCCCTTTTCAGAAAGGAATTACATGTAGTGACTGAAAGGGTGAAAAAATGTGGGTAGACGGATCATTTGTCAAGGAAAAATAAATGGAAGCTGATGGACAATAGGGAACTTGCACTTCCCAAATAAGGATGCAGATAACTTTTACAACAGGTTCTTTGAAAAACGGAATCCGATAAAAGGGGGTGGAGAGGAAATCATTGAAGGGTACTTCA
The DNA here is from genome assembly GCF_019279795.1 of Protopterus annectens. Lineage (NCBI taxonomy): Eukaryota > Metazoa > Chordata > Ceratodontiformes > Protopteridae > Protopterus > Protopterus annectens. Next base: position 402,730,869 of record NC_056734.1, on the reverse strand, counting down.
AGGTCACAAATGATCCAAAGAAAGACAGACTGATAAAAGGAAAATGAAAAAATGAGATTGGAAAGATACCTGGAAGAAAAGACACCTTGGAAAGAGGAAGTACAGATTTACTAAAAACTGCTAGAAATGAGTGATTCAAGTCAATAGCCTTGACAGGATACTAGGGAAAGTGGAAACTCTAAAAAATGGTGGAGGAGATAGAAATAGAGGAGAGATACATATGGGACCATATATCAGTAGCAATGACAACAAGAACATCAAGGAAACAAGGGGAGTGGGTGGGAAAGAGATGAGTGATCCACAGCTGAAAGGATCAGGAAAGGAAGCAACAATTGCAAAACTGATAGAGAGGGCAGTGAAAGACAACACTACAGACAATATAGAACTGGGGAACCTTGGTGGGTGAAATCAAAGCAACAAACAGAGGAAAAATCATGAGAGAGACTGGATGGAAAAGTATCAAGATGAGGAGGACATAAGAAAACTGGAAAGAAAACTGAACACGATGAAAATGGAAATGTTAATATTGTCATATTTCTCATATGTCTGTTTATCTCATTCTGCTGTCCATCTATGTCGCTCTTCATATTGAGAAAACAAACTTTAAAGATACTTGTCTATTACTAGAATGAACAGTTGCTTCATCTAACTTTGTAAATGAAATATAAAAGCAAAAACAAAGTTACCAGGAAGTAAATACTCTCAGTGCATAAAACAGCAAAATAATCCAAGTAAATAAACCACAGGAGAGTAAAACAAGGCTGTAAACCAATTGTAGCATAAAATCAGCTCAGCAGCAAATAGTCCACAAATTATGACAAAAAGATGGAAAATTGTGGTAAAATCCAAGAGTAAATCGATTTATTCAGAAAAAAGGCAAGCACTTTCACCCAAAAAGGGCTTTATCAAGCCATATACAAAACAAACAAAAAAGGCGCACTTTTTAAATGCCTGAAAGTCCACATCACAATGACATCACTTCCCTTTGCAAATCTTAAAGGCATATAACAAAAAATAAAGGTACATATCTTAAATCATCAAGGAATAAGCTCATAAACAAGGTATTTTATGTAAAATAATCATATTATACACTAAAAAATATATTCCTTGTATAAAGAACAAACTCAATGGTAAAATCTAGAGATATATGTTAAAAAACTGTGCAAGTAAATATAGATTTGAATGTATATATCATACATAGAAAGTATATATCATACATAGAAAATGTGTGTTTGTGTCTAACAATACATGTTCCAATGCTGTACTATGTACAACACTAGGATTTGATCTTCAACCTTCTATTCTTTAATAAAGGTTTAATGGGGATCTTATCGTTCAGGCCAGGTTTACGGTCTGCCCTCAACCTGATAATCCAATCTAACTCACATGTCTCTGTATAATTTCTAATATCCCCTCCTCTAGGGCTCGGGGCATTGATCTGTAGTACCTGAAACCTAAAACTATGTATATCTGATGTCTCCATCACATGCTTGGAGAGTGCATTACTGATGGTCCTAATGCGTATGTTATAGACATGCTCTCTAATCCTCTCCCTAAGACGTCTGTCAGTCTTACCAACATAAAACGCCATACAAGACGTGCATTTCGCTAAATAAACTAAATGTTCCGACTGGCAATCAGCTTTTACCCTAGGCAAAAAGCATTGACGTGTCACAGGATGTACAAATCAGGGTTCACTGTCTATACATTCACAGAAATTACATCTGTGGCATGGTTTCATACCCAACTGGAGCCCTCATCTGTATGGCTGATATAAGTTTTAAGATGACATAGTACTCTATGCAAATTCTTCCTATTCTTCTAAGTAAACATGGACCTATCCCCTACTACCTCCTTTAAATCTTGGTCAACTGTGAGTACCCCCCGATTTTTAATAAAGATATCTCTAATATCACGTATATCCTGTGTGAAACTCAATATAGGGTTGACCTCGGATCTACATGAACCTTCCTGTGAGGTAACACCAACTGCTGCTTCTCTCCCATCATTTGAAGTATTTGTAGAGCTTCTTGAGCTCTCAGAGAAATAGGGTGCAGCAGTTGTAGTCCTAAGTGAATTGACACATTCAACACCTGCATGCACTTCTTCTGCTTTGTATGATCTATTCAATAATCTATCTGTTAAACTCAATACCTCCTCTTCAAACCCCTCATGAGTGGAATTTAACCTTGAGACACGCATGGCCTGTCCTCTGATGACATTCTGAAACACAAAGCTAAGATGCATGCTATGTCTATGTAAAAGTGAATTCCTGTAACAGGACTTTCGATTCCTGTAACAGGACTTTCTATAGACTCCCATATTTAAGGAACCATTACCCAACCTCTCAATATAAACATCTAAAAACGAAACCCGAGTTTCAGATTGATCCATCGTGAACCTTAAATAGGGTGTCAAAGAATGAATCTGTTCAAAAAAGCTTGACAGTTCAAAGGCAGTACCTGTCCACAGGAAAATAATGTCCTCCACAAAACACGTGTAAAACACTACACGTTGTTGGAAACCATCAATGCGTCCCCCACCGTTCCTGTTATCTCACCAGGGCCAAGGAATGATTCTAGTTCAATAGATGGTAACTCCACTACTAGTAATAATTTGAATGATGCTGCGACCCAAGGACAGGGTGATGCAATGGTCAATTGTCAGGGAGATTCTTTTCCAAATGGTAATAATCTAATAGGTAGCAGACTTGATATACATGATACACATAGTACAGGTAGTACTGATATTCAACAACCCTCTGGTAGGAGAAAGGAGTTTAGTCGAGGGCCTGGAACCAATGGTTATACTAACCAAACCCCTTTCCCCATCAGCATTACCTACAAGAAAGGGAGATCCAGGTCAATGAGCCAAGGCCGCCAGACTTCAGATGATGGGAGAGAAGCAGCAGTTGGTGTTACCTCACAGGAAGGTTCATGTAGATCCGAGGTCAACCCTATATTGAGTTTCACACAGGATATACGTGATATTAGAGATATCTTTATTAAAAATTGGGGGGTACTCACAGTTGACCAAGATTTACAGGAGGTAGTAGGGGATAGGCCCAGTCTTACTTATAAGAATAGGAAGAATTTGCATAGAATACTATGTTATCCTAAAACTTATATCAGCCATGCAGATGAGGGCTCCAGTTGGGGTACGAAACCATACCACAGATGTAATTTCTGTGAATATATAGACAGTGAACCCCGATTTGTACATCGTGTGACATGCCAATGCTTTTTGCCTAGGGTAAAAGCTGATTGCCAGTCAGAACATTTAGTTTATTTAGCGAAATGCACATCTTGTATGGCGTTTTATGCCGGTAAGACTGACAGACATCTTAGGGAGAGGATTAGAGAGCATGTCTATAACATACGCATTAGGAACATCAATAATGCACTCCCCAAGCATGTGATGGAGACATCATATATACATAGTTTTAGGTTTCAGGTACTACAGATCAATGTCCCAAGCCCTAGAGGAGGGGATATTACAAATTATATAGAGACATGTGAGTTTGATTGGATTATCAGGTTGAGGGCAGACAGTAAACCTGGCCTGAACGATAAGATCCCATTAAACCTTTATTAAAGAATAGAAGGTCGAAGATCATATCCTAGTGTTGTGCATAGTACAGCACTGGAACATGTGATATTGTTAGACACAAAGACACATTTTTTATGTATGATATATACTTTCTATGTATGATATATACATTCAAATCTATATTTACTTGCACAGTTTTTTAACATATATCTCTAGATTTTACCATTGAGTTTGTTCTTTATACAATGAATATATTTTTAGTGTATAATATGATTATTTTACATAAAATACCTTGTTTATGAGCTTATTATTTGATGATTTAAGATATGTACCTTTATTTTTTGTTATATGCCTTTAAGATTTGCAAAGGGAAGTGATGTCATTGCGATGTGGACTTTCAGGCATTTAAAAAGTGCGCCTTTTTGTTTGTTTTGTATATGGCTTGATAAAGCCCTTTTTGGGTGAAAGTGCTTGCCTATTTTCTCAATAAATTGATTTACTCTTGGATTTTACCACAATTTTCCATCTTTTTGTCAGAATTTGTGGACTATTTGCTGCCGAGCTGATTTTATGCTACAACTGGTTTACAGCCTTGTTTTACTCTCCTGTGGTTTATTTACTTGGATAAATTTGTAAATGGTTTACTTTCAATGTATTATGATCTGTTACTGTGTTTTGTATTTTACAATTTGTTTAATGTCTTCTTCTTCTGGCTTTTTCCCGGTTAGGGGTTGCCACAGTGGATCACCTGTCAACTCATGATTGACAGTGGAGTTTTACTGTGTCGAGTTGCCAGCCTGGCACCCAACCTTCCACAGAAGGCACACACACGCATGCACAACTAGGGCCAATTTAGAATGTCCAATCCACCTACAGCATGTCTTTGGGATGAAACCAGAGCAAATCCACATGACCACAGGGAGGACATGCAGACTCTGCAGAGAAGGCACCCCAGCCGAGGATCAAACCGGAGAACCTCTTGCTGTGAGGCAGCAATGCTAACCGCTGCACCACTATGGCCGCCCACAATGTAATAACAAAAAATAAAAACAAAGAGTTGAAAAAAAAAACAAAGGGAAATGTGGAAAATGGTGTTGCTAGACAAGCAATAACCACAAAGGAAGCAGTAATAAAAGTTGGAAGAAAAGGTAACAATGTCAGTGGAAGGACTACTTGTGGATAACTGGGTAAGAATACAGAAACATCTAGCAAATAACAAATAAAGATGTGAGAGAGAGGTACCATCAGTGGAAAGAGAGATCACAGAAGAGGGCACCAGAGTTAGAGAAGCATTTAGGGAATATTACTAACAAATAAGCCTGGAATAGAATAAGAGAAGAAAGTCCTTGGGAGTTTCACAGACAGAGGAGTGGGGTACGAAGTAGAAAGAATATGGAGGGAGAAACTGGATGTAAAAACCATGATTGAGGAGAAGAAAGAGGCAGCAGTTGCAATGAAAAATACAAAGGTAAAGAGCCCAGATGGATACCTGGTAAAGTTCTACAAGTCAGGCTAAGAGGGAGGCAATATGGACAGTTATGAAGGGAAGTATGAAAGGATAAGTGAAATAGGGGAAATAACAGACACAATGAAAACAGCCATGATGGTAGTGATCTCCAAGAGAGAGAGAGGAGATAGAATGTTTTACAGACCTATCTCCTTAATAAACAAAACCATGAAGGTGATGGCAGAAGTACCAGCAAGGAGAAGAGGTGTGATTCCACTGAGCACAATACAGGAAGGCAGAATGAATTTGTGAAAGGAAAAGGGGCAGAAATGAATTGGGGGGCTCTCTAATAGAGTTCAAGGTCAGAGAAGAGCAAAGGGTGACACAGGTGGGTGTAGTCTTTGTTGGTTTACAAAAGGCCTTCAACATGGGTCTACTTCACTTTGTTGAAAACACAAATAAGAGAATACCTCTGTTGAATGCTTTTTATTGAAGCTGCACTTTGTCAAATCGGTATTTAAATGAAAATTTTCACAGGGGAAAGAAATGGTGGGCCATCATTGGTAATTTGCTCTTTTCCCCACTGTAGTGCAATCCCGGAGTTGGTATATGTAGTTGGGGGGGTGTGGAGCACAGCCCCCCCTCATTGAAGGTGTGTGGAGTGCTGCACCCCACCTGGGTGGGGTTTAAATATTGTTATTTTTGTGACATTTGGTTGATCAGCCAAGCGTTTTTTTCCCCTGGGAAAATTTTCATTTAAATGCTGATTCGACAAAGTGACAGTTTGCTGAAAAGCGTTCAACAAAGAGTAATTCGCTTATCTGTGTTTTTGATAAAGTAATATAGACCCCTTCAGCACAGCCAGATGAGAATTCTGCTAGAAGACACTAGAAAAAAGACAAATAGGTAAAACAGTATAGGACTGATAAACACAATTTAAAATGAATACATGCAGTTATAGGCGTTGTTCTCCAGTAACAATAAAGGTTTTCCTCTTAATAAAACGTGGAAACTCAATTTCAATAAATTCAAGGTCCAAGTCCAACAGACCACTAGATAAAACATTTCAAGACACCAATTTATTTGACAAAAAAAAACAGATTAAGCGCTTTCATCTCCCATGTGGAGACATCATCAGAATCTGTTACACATACAAATCTTCAGTTTAAATACATCTAAGTAAAACACACTTAATTAATCTTGACTTCTAATAGGCTGGCCATTAATTGACACTAATTAACATTGAGGTAATGCTGAACCGAACCTTTGGTAATTTACACTTGAATGTTAATACAAAGTTAATACAATTTAAAATGAGCCAGAAAAAGAGTTACTGTAAATACAGCAGCTTCCAGGTACTAAAAGTAGGACAGGGGATTCAAGCATGGGCGCGTTCTCTCCCCAGGGGTCTTAAGACTAATCATAGAAGAGTGGGCAGTTGAAATAAGAGCACAACTGAAGGAAAGAGCAGGAGTACATTCAGGGATCCTAATGTGTACAAGTGACTGCATGTTTATGTTGGGGAATGCTAAGATGGCTACAAAGGAAATAATGACAGTTTTTGCAAGGTTTGAAAGGGCCTCAAAACTTAGATGCAACCATAAAAAGACAGTAGTGGTCAGGATAAGAGAAGCAAAAGGAAAGAAATGAATGTGACACATTCAGGAGAGGGAATACCCCAAATATCTGGCTATTTTTCAGAAGGCTAAGCATTTATCTGTTACGCTGATGCATCTGTAACTTTATTCCACAGAGATAGAAATATTATTTTTCTTTGTGGATATATGGATGAACAGTATGTGTAGTGTCTAGCGTGTGCATGTGTATGCATCTATGTGAGTGTGCCCTATCACGAAGCACATGCATTGTTGTGTCTTTTGGCTTTTCCCAGTTAGGGGTTGCCACAGCGGAACTCCGATCCACTAATGATTGGTGGTTGATTTTTATATGCCGGGTTACCAGCTCTGACGCACAACCTTCAATGAAGGTACGCCCATTCACGCATGTCTGCATGCAGAAGACGCTCTAGCTGAGAATGGAACCGGACAGCGTCTTACTCTGATGTTAAATTCAATATGTATGTATCTCTGGAGCAGGCTAGCTTGAACTGTCTTTTGTGTCCATTTCTAGAGCTCCATCTTCTGGTCAAACTGCCTTACTTCTCTGTCCAACACAGCTTTTCAATTTCCCCATTTTACCCATTTAAAGCATACACAGCATGACAGGATAACTTCTTTTTTTCAGTAGCCTGTTGCCCATTCACAACTAAGATAATTTTGATTGACACAGCCACATAGATGCTGCCTAAAAGAAATAATTAAGATTTGAGAAAGAAAAGATAACTCTTCCAGGGGCCCCCACTGACTTCTCTGGGATTCTTTGCATGACCGCACTGGATGCTGCGAGGTGTCCATCTCTACCACTCTGGATTTGGGGATCTGAACCCGGCTCCCTTTCAATCACCCAAGGGTAACTGAGGCTATTGCCCATCCCTTTGGAGCAGTGCTTGCCTGTCTCTCAGGACAGTCTGACCCATGTTCAACTGCTACTCACATGGAACCCTTCTCCACATTGGCCTTAAAAGCTCTTGTCTGATGCTTTGAGACTTGGGAGACATTTTATGCTCCAAATATTCTTGCAGAATTGTACCGTACATGCATACATACATGCAGTCACAACCTGTTTTTCCCATTGGGACAATCATCTAGAGTCAGCGTTCACACCACAGGATGGCTAGCCCCACCAAGGTTGTTTTTCCATACCACAAATTCTCATACGTGTGCACACACACACACACACACACACACACACACACACACACACACACACACACACACACACACACACACACACACACACACTCATACCTATGGGCAATTATAGTGTCCAGTCCACCTCCTGCATGTCTTTAGAATATGGAAGGAATCCAAAGCACGCACAGAAAACCCACACAAATGCTGGGAGGACATGCAGACTCCACACAGAAAGTATCCCAGCTGAGAATAGAAATGGAGAACCTCTTGCTATAAAGTAACAACAATAACTGCTGTACCACTGTGTTGTCACAAAATACAGTGAAGCTTCCTTGATTGGGAATAGAACGCAGGCTGCAGTGCTAACATCACTGAATCCTCAGCACTAAACCACCAGGCTGAACCATACCAATGAGGAAAAAAAAAGAAAGTTAAAACACATACACAAACAATTACATTAATACAGAGAATGCATACAATCTGTTAATGTGATTTCAGAACATAAGAAAAAAATTGTGAAAATCAAAATTGTCATTTATAGTGCCTATGCACCTCATCTTAGCATTGTGGGTTTTTAAAGTATCACATAGAAGAAAAAGCAGGGTCAAAAAATCAAAATAGTTGCTATGCTTGTACAAGCAAACAGGCCTCATGCTGCCAGATTCTCTAAAAGTTACAGAATGAAAAGGCGCAGTTTCTAACATATATATAAACTCCTCATATGATTTGTAGACCTTGCTTCTGTTCAGTGACACTAAACCTCACCATTCCTTTCTAGTAGGAGCTCAGATTCCAGAGCTGTGAAAAAAAGAATGATTTTGAATAACAAACATACTTAAAAGTGTATTTCTATGAATCTTGATCGTAACAGCATTCATCTTTTCTCTATGGTATTATTATTTTTCACTGTTAATCCATTAACTCTAGACAGATGTTGCGTTTTTAAACAAAAAAATATTTTTTACTATTATTAAAACAAACATACTTAAAAGTTTTAACATGTATTTCTATGAATCTTGACTTTAACAGCATTCATCTTTTCTCTATGGTGTTATTATTTTTCACTGTTAATCCATTAACTCTAATTTACCAGGGCATTGTTCTAAACTATTCATTAATATGGAGAGAAGCCATACAACAGTCATAATGTATTTATTTTAATTTCAATATCTTTCATCTGTGAAAAACACTGAGCATATCATGTAAACACTCAGAGCTATTAAAGCCACACTAAGTTTCAGTATCTCTTAATTATAATGATATGACAAGCACAATTAATGCCGATACAGCTTACTTCCTCTATAGTCTCTCCTCCCTCTGTCAGGTGATCCAACTTAACACAGATGTTGAGAAGGATGTTAAAAAGATTTGTTTCCAACAACTGGCTTAACTATACTGACAAGAAGTCAACTTTTTTTTCTACAATTACTTTGGAAAGAGGCTTTAATTAAATCACACTACATCATACTTGACAAGTTTGAACTTTATGATGTTGAAGACAAAAAAACTCTTAAAATACAATATGTGTCTTATTATAACTAACGAGAATCATATGTTGTTTATGACACAGTATTGCTACTGACACAAAACAATAGCAGTGCATACAAGTGCCATGTACCTGATGATGTTTGCAGGGGCTCTCATCATGAAGATATTGCCTTCATAGTAAGAAACGTACAATGCTTCTTCTATCTCTGTGGCAACAGAGCATAATTATTAAATATCATTGCTCATAAGACCACTGCAAAATTCCTAAAATAACATTACAGGAAATATCAGAAACTCACTCTACAGCATTAAAAATTTCATCATGTAACTTGGAGGAAGCAGAGGAGAGATAGAAAGATAGAGAGAAGAGATATATTGCCTTCAGTAACATGTATTTTAGAAGGAGAGTGTTGTTAAATCAAGTCATAGAAATCCTGTCATCAGAAAGTAACACGTTAATACAATGTAACATTGCATTAATAATAATAATATCAACTAGATTATGTCAGAGAGGATAACACTGACATGACAGAGATAGAGCAGAACATAATTTATGTCTAGAATATTTTCCTTGCCTGACATGCAGCATATGTTACCCATAAATCCACACAAACTGATGTTAATACAACAGACTGCAACATTATTTTCCTCACAGTCTAAAACCACGAGACAGCAAGTAAGCATCAAACTGCAGTACCGATATTTCCCAAGCCATTGTTAAGTAAAAATTCTCTGACTGTAAATAGCTCCAATAACTGATCCAAAACTATACGATAATGAGTAACACCCCGTTATCCAAAAATGTTCCATCCTAGATTGTGTGTATCAAATGTATATTCATTCAGCATAGACATGCATATCATTTAGTGGGAAAAGGAAATCAACCAGATCTGTTTATTTGTTTATTTATTGATTGATTGATTTATTGATATTTGTTTTCCGGGGTAGTGCACTGATCAATATTGGCCAATTTCAGGTTTAGTTCAGGTGAAATACAAAACATTTCACAAACAAAAAATACAGGAATGCAAATAGTCATAGAACAGTTCAGACTTATTACAGAGAGGAAAAAAACTGTGTTTATACATTCTAGTGTACAAGCACTATGCAATGTACAATGAAGCAGAGTGTAATATACAATATATACATCAGTTTCTAAAGTCGGCCAACCTTCAGTAAATCTTGAGAGTGGAGAAGAGACTCAGAAAGGAGATAAGTTAAGCGATATGTCCTATGTTGAAGTAAGAGCATTTAGCTTGGATGACAAAGTACATTTTGAGTTGCATTCGGAATTTGGAATAAGTATTGATTTCCTTAATGTCGACGTGGAGAGCTTGCCACAAAGAGTAGGTGCCGGAAAGGAGAAAACATGTGCAGTGCTGTGGAGTTTGGTTTTAGGGGTAAAGAGAGTTGGTGGGGCTTGTGACTAGTTTCTTAGCTTGTATGAGGAGGTTTTTTGTAAAGTCTAGCTGTAAGGAGAGTAAATGAGTGGAGATAGTGTAGTTTGTAGAGTCGGGATCCAAAAAGTAGGTTAGATCTTTGTTTTATGGGTAGCTATTTGGCTTTTTCTAAAGTTATACAAACTCACACAAAGGTGAGTTTGTAATGAATCAGCAGATGGTTTAAGAGATAGTCTGGAGAGTGGCAGTGTTTCTCCTGAAGGAAGAAGCAAAAATGTGAGCACATATTGAAGTCAGGAAGGAGAACTCCTTTGCCAATGACTTCTCTGGATAGTTGGGACTTAAAAGTGGAGATCTTTCTGACCCAAAAGAGAAGTGGAGTTTATGTTGGCTCTCACTTTGTCTATGTGGAAATGGAAGTTTAGAGAATAATCAAAGAGTAGTCCTAGGTATTTGAATTAGGAGGTTGTCTCTGTGGAATAGTTGTATAGGCCATAGTCCTAGGTATTTGAATTGGAAGGTTGTCTCTGTGGAATAGTTGTATAGGCCATAGTCCTAGGTATTTGAATTAGGAGGTTGTCTCTATGGAATAGTTGTATAGGCCATAGTCCTAGGTATTTGAATTAGGAGGTTGTCTCTATGGAATAGTTGTATAGGCCATAGTCCTAGGTATTTGAATTAGAAGGTTGTCTCTGTGGAATAGTTGTATAGGCCATAGTCCTAGGTATTTGAATTAGGAGGTTGTCTCTATGGAATAGTTGTATAGGCCATAGTCCTAGGTATTTGAATTAGGAGGTTGTCTCTATGGAATAGTTGTATAGGCCATAGTCCTAGATATTTGAATTAGGAGGTTGTTGCTATGGAATGATTCTGTAGGCCATAGTCCTAGGTATTTGAATTAGGAGCTTGTCGTTATTGAGTGGTTGTGTAGGCCATAGTCCTGGGTATTTAAATTAGGATGCTGCCACTATAAAATGGTTGCATAGGCCATAGTCCTAGGTATTTGAATTAGGATGTTGTCGCTATGGGATGGTTGTGTAGGTCACAGATAGTTAAAGAATTATGTGCTTGGAAAATTTTCTGTGAAATTCCAAAAAAGCATAGTTTTGCTCTTGGTGGGCTTTAGTAGTTTATAGTTTATGAGCCATTGGTGGAGCTCATGTAAGTCTGACTGGAGTTGGTATTGAATGTTGGTGTGAGAGTAATCTAACTGGTAAATAACTATGTCATTAGCTTAGAAGATAAGTGAGAGATGGGAGGACGTCACAAGGAAGTTAATTAATGAGTATGGAGGGGCAGCAGGAATGGATTCTTGTGGTATACCTTTAGAAATAGGTACAGATTGTGACTGGGAGGATTATGTTTTAACTCTGAAGTATCTGTCAGTGAGGAAGCTTTTAAACCAAGAAGTGGCATCTGGACTGATACCAATTTCACTCAGTTTGCTTTGGAGAAGGTAGTGGTCAATGAGGTCAAGTTGTCAGGTTTATAGGTTGTAGGGAGGCTGCAATCAGAGTTTAGCAGGATGTTATCAGTTAGGGACCAAAGTGCTGTCATAGTACTTCATCAAGACCAGACTCAATGTTGTTTGGTGAAGAAGAGGTGCCAATGCTGGATAAAGAGGGAAAATTAGGTTTCTTCTTTTCAAGAAGTTTGCCCAGAACTGGGAGGACAGATACCGGACTGAAGTGAAAGGTATATTTTGGGTTGTTGGCTTTAAGAGGAGTTTAATTAGGGCAATTTTCCAAATATGTGGCATGTTTTGTGTGAGACATAAATTTACATGTGGGTGAGAGGAAGATGTAAATACCTTCTACATTAATATATGAACCAGGGGTTTATGTTGTAACATCCTGGAGGGGTTTCAGTGGAAATATTTCAAGTAGAATAAAGACTTTTCTTGGGTGCATATATTTGAAGTAGAAGAGGGGATGAATGGTGGTAGGGTGGATAATGCCTAATCTGTGGGAGATGTGGAGTATATTGATGGGAGATTGTTAAATCTGTTAAGGACATTTTCTGCTGAAGGTTTTGCTGTAGCACATTGAGTGGTGTTTTAGACAGAGTATCATGAGCATGTTTTCTTCCTGTACTTACGTTAACCTCTTTCCAAAAGTGTTTGGGGAAATGCAAAAGGATAATTTTGTTTCTTTGTTTGGAGATTTATTTTGTGTCTTCTGATAGATTTCTTGGTCAGGTTATACAAGACTATAAAGGAGGTATGGCTGTCAGTTGTTGGGGTCTGTTTCCATTTTTGCCATGCTTCCTCCCTTAGAATTAAAAGATGTTTGAGTTCATTGGGTAGCCATTCAATTTTAGTGGGTTTATAAAGCCTATGAATAAGTGGGAAGAATTTGTCTTGTAACTGGAGTAGAAAGTTGGTTAGGCTTCCAGCTGCTGTATTAGGGTCATGTAAGGAGAGTATATGGTTCCAACTCTGTGCTGTGAGAAAGGCTCTGGGTTTGTGTATATTTGTTCTACTCTGGTTTCAGAACACATTTAATATGGGTGTTAGATTTATAGGTTGGTTAACAACTGTCAAGATGACTGAGCAGTGATGGTGGCAGAATATTTTTGTTGGTGATGGTGTTTGGTATGTTTGTAAAAATCAGGTCAAGTGTGGAGAGTTTGGCGGTCCTGAGGTTAGGTCTTGTTTGCTCTTTTATGAGTTGAAGGAGACGTAGATCTGTAAGGAGAGTACCCATGTCTGATGAAAGATGACCAACATAATTAACACTGAAGTCACCAGGAGATGTTATTATTTTTGGGCAGTTATTAAGGATGTTAGTGATGTGTGATTTGGATTTATTTAGGGAAGCAGGGGGTGGTAGATAGGCTGTAATGATCAGTAGTGGTTTGCATTTGTGAGTTGGAAATTTTAGGAGAATCCAGTTAGTACCGGAGTCTGAGGAGGAGTTTCCTTGGGAATGACTTTTGGGTTTAGTTGTTTCTATACAAAATTAGAGAGCCTTTACCTGATTGTTTGCCTGGTCTGGCATCATTGACATACTTGAAGGAGGTTTGGAAGAGTTAGAAGTTGGGGAGACTTTTTTGACCCAGGATTCTGTAATGTCTGGGTTCTGCTGGGAAATAAAACCACTTATGTGGCCTAGCTCTTTTCTGATGCTATGTGCACTGAGGACGGCATAGACCAGTGTAGGAAGAGGTAGTTTAATAAACTTGAATGCTAAATTATGTAAACTGTGTGCCGCGGTGGTACAGCGGTAGCATTGTTACCTCACAGCAAGAGGTTCTCCTGTTCGATTCATGACTGGAGTGCCTTCTGTGTGGAGTCTGCATGTCCTCCCCACAGTCGAGGGGCCTCCAAAAGACATGCGTGAATGGGCATGCCTTCACTGAAGGTTGGGCTTCGGGCTGGCAACTCGGCACCATAAAAAATCTACTGCCGATCATTAGTGGACCGGAGTTCCGCTGTGACGACCCCTAACCAGGAAAAGCCGAAAAGACAAACAAGTTGTATCAAGGAAAAGGGCTAAAATGTACTCTCAAAGAGATCACAGAAAATATTCCAGTGAAGTATAGGTGAATTATCAAATCTTTACAAGAATGGGTAAAACTTAAAAAGGCAGTTTTCCAAGTGCAGAAATTATGGCTAAATTCCAAAGATAAAGCATTGTTCTTATCATAAGTATGAACTGCTTCTAAGATATATGTATCCCTGTTGTACCAAAGAAGCAATCATAGCTGAGTTAAGACCAAACATTTATTTTCTTCCTGTGCATACAGCAAAAATGCAGCTGTAACTAATTCTGAAGTGATAAATAATGTTGCCCATGTTTAACAAAGTTCCAGCAACAGTGGTAAAGCTTGTAATTATTTAAATGGGTAACCTTTCTGGAATGTGGAAGGTGAATGACTGAAAATCAGTAATTACATATATTAAATCTGAGATTGCCATTTCTCAGAATATTCCATTTTCTCCAAAGTATGACTCTTTGGATTTGATATGTATAGATCTGAGACATCAGGGGGAGCAGGGGGTCTTGGCTCCCTGCAGAAAAACAAGGTTAAAGGAGAAGAGAAATTCTGAATTGTCACCCTTCTCTTTTTTCAGTTTTGTTTTTTATTTATTATTTCAGGAATCAGTATCGTCATTCCCAATATTTCAATAGGCAGCCATGAAATTGAATTCCAGAAATAATGCTCACGGTCATTATTTCAACAAGTTCTTTGTCCAGCTGTGGTATATAACATAAAATATATCAGTAATCAAGTGTGCAGTTTCCACATTTTTTTCCTGCATTACATTCATTTTAAAATGTTTGCATCTTGTATTAAACAAGCATTTCTTTCACATTCCAGAAGTGGATTAACATAACTTCTGAGTTTGTCATTGTGTCACTGATTAAATAGGCATATGTGTAAAAATAATGAACCTTGCTATGTTTGCAGAGCAGTTCTTCACATAGCATCTATACATCAAACTTCTTTGTGAAGGGGTGGTATGTTAGTCATTAGGCCAACCTTCTTGCAATTAAGACCCAGGGCTACGTGGTTTAAAATGTCATATTAGTAGTTTACGCAGCTTATTTGCTGACTGGGACTTTTGAATACTTGGAATGGACTAAAGAGGAGAATGGTAGACAGAGAAGGCATTCGGTCATGACTTCATTTCATTCTCTGGATACCTAATGTATTTGATTGGGAGCAGTAATTGTATCATGCATATTTTCTATCGCCTGACTAAGAAGTGCTTTAAGTGATCGACTAGTGCTTCAGATTGTCATCATGTGTGTTATATGTGACAAAAGTAAATATGACACAATGGCACACACAGCATTGTTGTTGTTTTTAAGAAACAATATACAAATCTCAAATGTATGACATCCGCATGGAATTTGTTGCTTATTTATTAAAAAGCAGAATAGAATTATGGTGCTTTAAACAGAGTAATAGTGTTACAAACATTCTGCATATGTATATGTGCTGGGGAATGGCTAGAATCAAGGAACAGTTGCACAAGAATAATATCTCTACAGATATATGTGAACAGTTTGCAAAGATTTTTGCCTTGGAGCTATATTTTACTGTTCAGGACATAGTCTACAACTATAGCTGCTACATCGGTATGTAGTAATTGGAGCATGGGTAATATTGTTGGACATTCCTTTTATTAACCTACAAGTAATGTAAAAATGACCATCATGAACTACATTCACACCCTGGCTCTGCGATGCAGTGAACAGACTCTTGACAATGACCAAGGTTGCAGGGATTCGGGTTTCAGCCCTTGCAATGGACAGCCAGGCAAGTGAGTGGGAGGAATTAAGGGACATGGCAAACTTACCTCTCCTTGGGGTGGTGGGAGAGGTTGCATGTACTTCTGGGCACACTGAGAAGTGTAGAGTCACCAGTGGAAATCAGACATACCAACCGCTCATCCTGCGAAGGGAAAGGCAAGGCCACTTGGAGGGAATGCCCATTAGAGAAGGAAAACGACATCCTCTGCATATAGCACATTACATGCCTCTCTCTGTCACCTAACAGAGTGCACACAGGGCTAGAGAGAAATTATAAAAAAAAAACAAAAAAAAAAACTGTGAATCATGGTTGATAGACAGTTGAGGCACAGTGTCACAAACAAAAAGAAAAAAAAACACTACATTCATCACAAATGTAAGTTGTTGTCAAATAGCATATCACACACAAAAAAATGACCAAGTAGCTCTGCTATCTTCATAAAGGTAATGCTGTACAGCATTACCAAGTAGCTCTGCTATCTTCATAAAGGTAATGCTGTACAGCACATCACTCAAGCTACAACACTACCCTTTGATATTTCATTTCTGTATAACTTCACTCAGTTTCATTGTTTAATATGGGGGATCTGCTCTACACTCCTCCCAAAATTATGACCCAAAATTATCCTCACAAACAGGATGAGCACTTTCGGCTCAGAGGATCTGATGAAGGCATAGCCAAAAGCATTCATCCTGTTTGTTTGTGAGGATTTATATCCTGCTGTTTGAAGGATTTGATTTGTTCTTTATTAAACTCTGCTGGTTTAATTTTGATTTTATCTGTTGAACATGCACTCTACTCTAAAAACACAAAAAACACAATGCAAACTCAGAACTGAAACAAAAGCAGTTCACAGACTCAACTGGCAGCAAACTAGGTTAAGGAACAAACCCAGAAGGTTGAATTGTCACATAAAATCCTTTATTTGCTGAAAATAAAAAATCAAGTTAGCGCTTTCATTTAAACCATATGTTAAACTTCATCAGACAGTTGGTAATTTTCAAATCACTTCCTATATAGGCTTCCTGTAACATTGATTGGTGAATCAACTCATGAATATTAATAAAATGTAAACACTTCATCTCATGAATATAAAACACATATTCTAAAAAGCATTTGCCTGTCACTCTATTGCTATCAAGCTAATAGTGAACTGTAAATAGAATATATATAGTAAAAGACCACTACTAGAACATTTTTATGTGATAACATACTTCTAAAAAGTATATGTTCTATACTCAATAAAAACAAACTATACATAGTTTTGAATGACTTCATGTCTGATTAAAAGCATATTGATTAGGTCACTACACCAATATCAAACGTGCACTCTTTTTTTATATTTAAAAAATAAATTCATACAAATATATATATATTAAATAAGTTAAATATTGAATAAATATGTAAAAAATGTAAAAAAAAAAAATATATATATATATATATATATATATATATATATATATATAGATATATATATATATATAAAACATATATATATATGTAAAATATGTAGGTGAAAATGTGTTTGTTAAAATATATATATATATATATATATATATATATATATATATATATATATATATATATATATATATATATATATATCAAAATGTGAATAAAAGGCAATACATTTTATTTATTTAGATATTGCTATCTTAACTTTTTTCCTTTCAAGAGCTTTTAACTTCAACACTAGGGTAATGGAGTTCCGCTCATTCAATCCTGGCCAACTATCTGCCTGTAGGCAGATTTACCAGTTTAGTTCTTTTATTTCTGAAAGGAGCTCCCATGGCTTGTTGTCTTGTACACACACTGAATCTATGGCCATAAAACTGAATTTGTGGTCAGTATTGCAATTAATGTGCCTAGCCAAAGCATTATTTAAGTTTTGTTTCTTTACAGTATAATCGTGTTCATAAATCCCCTGCCAGAATTTTCTCTCCGGTTTACCAACATAGAAGCATGGGCAGGAAGTGCAAAATGCCATGTAAACCACTGCTTTAGAAGAAGAAGAATATTTACTGTTCACATAATATGTGGTATTTCTCACTGTAAAGCTGTTGGCTACTTAGACTTTATGACACCATGAACATGCCCCACACTTAGTCATTCCCTCTCTATTTTGTATTTTGGTTGCTTGTTTCATTTTAAGTAAATCTTTATGGTTAAGCCCTTTCCTATATATAACCATGGGTTTATCTCCCACGTGTTGTCTCATGTAAGAATCTTCTAGCAATATAGGCCAATTTTTCTCAAAGATGGATCTTAAGGCATGAGCTTCCTTGCTATAAGTAATAACAAGTACCTTAGAGAAGTCCAATGAAATCTCTTTTGTTCCACTAGGACAAATGTTCTGGTGGTTAGCCTCACCAACACCTACCTCTCTGTGGGAATCAGTCAGTTCTAAAATTGTATGCTGCTTGTCCAATATTGGTTTGAAATGGCCATTCAGTCTCTTTGTTTTAACGTCTTCTACTAATTCATCAACAAGTTGGCCTAGGTATGCCCTTCTAAGAACCATGGAACTTAAGAAATTGCACTCATCTAAAAAATCCTCAAAAGTGGTGGTCATCTGGGCTGCTCGAACCAGTTGCCCCTTGACGAATGACCTCTTTTGGTGAAAAGGATGTGAGCTACTGAAAAGAAGGAAGGAATTAGAATAGGTTTCCTAACTAAAAATTCTAGCCACATACCCATTGTTAACATGATCTTTACATAAAGAAACATCCAGATAATCAATAGATTGAATGTTATATTTCCATGTAAATTGAAGGAAGATGGTGGTTTCATTAATGTGTTTCAAAAAATTCTCCAGTTCACTGTTTGTACCTTATAAATTACACATATATCATCTTGGAACTGGAGATATAATCTGATGTTTGGGTAATACCTAGACTGGAAAACAAACTTTTTCTCCCAATACGCCATTACAATATTGGTGAAAGCTCCACCACATGGCGACTTCATGGCCACCCCTCTACTCTGCAGGTAGTAGTTGTCAAAAGAGATAAAGTTGTTACTGAGAACCAATTCTGAGTTCTAAAATTAAGGTGATAGTGTCATGAGCTACCTTGTGCTCTAAAGCATCTTGTTCACCCACTCCAAGCCAATGTCTTGTGGGGTGACGGTATAAAGATCTTTAACATCAATAGTTACTAGAGTGTCACTGGCATCATAGGGAATTTCATTAACAAATTCTTGCATATCTGTTGTTCCATTCTCTATAATTTTCTTTAATTCGTAATCTAAATATTGTGCACAGGATGAAGTGATGGAATCCCTACCATCAACAAGAGGTCTCATGTGAGGGTTAGAGAGGCCCTTGTGGATTTTCGGAATGCCGAAGAACACAGTTACTCTAGGTGTAATAATATTTAAGTAATTGTAAAGGTGAATGTCAATTCTCCTTTCCATGAAAATGTCTCTCAGTTGTGAGTGAATCTTCCTATATGCACCATTCAATTTGTTTGATGAGACTTTTTTGTATATGTCAGCATCCAAGATCTCCTACATCTTTTTCTGGTACATGTCTACATCCATAATTGCCACCCCACCCCCCTTGTCAGACTTCATGTCCCTTATTTTCTCTCTTTGCAGTGATTCTAGAATGGCTAACTCACTTTCTTTCAAATTATTCGTGAGATGTCCATTTCTGTGTTTCTACAAGCTCTTAAAGTCTAATTCACGCATTCTACTCTGTCTTCGTGGTGATAGTGCAGTGCTTGTATTTAATCTTCAGTCATTGTTTTAACACTGCAGTCTTCAGTGGTTAGTATTTTTTATTTGTTTGTTTTTACTCCTCCCAAAATGGGTGTTTTTTACTCACCCCTTAATTACATATACTAATTCCACAACTACACAGCTCCAGAATTACATATACCAGTTCCGCAACTATACAACTCCAGAAGCAAGTGAAAAGCAGCAGTCATTTATTGCCAGCACTAATTTTAAGCACCAGCAAACGTGTACATGCAGTGTACATATCTCTCAACTGTACATATTTTTGCAGAATGTCCAGGTTTTTACCTCATATTTTTGGTCTTTTCATCCTAAAATTTGTGCAGTTCAGGTAAATCACTGAGGATTGAAGTCACTAAATAATGATACACATTTGAGTTTCAGACTTTGTATCCTACAGAAAATGCATGTTAACACAAAACCTATTATTCTAGAAACTTTCTAAGTTTACAGGAGCAGTGTTTATAATATGTCCCTATTTTGGGGCCTTTGTCCCCCCAATATTATAGGCTTTGTCCAGATTTCTTGTGCTAAGAGGTTGAGAAGCAGTCATGCACACAGTCTTCAACTACTCTTCCAACACTCATTCACACACACACACACACGCACACACACACACACACACACACACACACACACACACACACACACACACACACACACACACACACACTGACATATGTCTTATCTGTCCTGAGTTTGTTGAATATGCAGCAATGTAATAAACTGTACAGTACCCCATATTGCATATATTATAAAAGAAGACATCCTCAGTTATAGCATACACTGACAATATCAACATTTAACATTGACAAGAATGTAGGGAGTTTTATAGATAAATTAATGTAGAATAAAGTTTCAGAACAAATTTGCAGAGATTAATAATGGATTTATTATTACAGATAAGGGAAATAATTGATTCAATTAGAGGTGGAAGGACAAGAAGATGATCCTCTATGACCTAATAAAGGCAGCTTAGAATTGCTCAGTCAGTTGTTCAGTTTGTTAAGGAGTTAAAGTTTTTGTGAAATTGATAAAGCAGTTTATATAAACCAATAAACATTGCAGTAGTCAAGTCTTTGAGTACATTTTTTCTGGAAAACATGTGGATGTAAAAAATGGTATGACACAGAGACGTCCATTAAGCCCAGTATTGTTTAGTTTAGTATTGCACACAGCGATTTTTTTCAGACTAAGAGTGAAAGAGAAAGAGGGAGAATGAGAGCTGGATGTGGCACATGAATGGGATTATGTTTACTAGCACAGTCTTTTAAATTATACAGATGAGATAGTCAATCTGCAAAGGAAAATAGACAGAACCGAGAAAATCAGCATTTTATTCAATGAAGTTGGGTTGCATATAGGGAAATGCAAGATGATAAGGAATAGGGTGAGACAATTTATTTTCCATGGAAACTAGTGAAGCTAGTAGGGGTACAGTATGGAGAGCATGAGGTGGTATCAGATGAGTGCAGGGGGATATGAGGGATATCGAGTAAATATAGAGAGCTCATAAATTCAAAAGGTGTTGTATAGCAGGTGTATGATGTTGAAAGTGAGGAGAAGAGGACAAAAATGTTATATGACTACAACAGAAGAAATGGTGCGTCTCCTGGATGGAAGAGGTTGGGAAGGAGAAGTGGGAAGCAATATTGAACAATATTAGGAGAGTAAGTATCGGTCCAAAATATTACATTATTGATGCTGGTCGGCCTGCATTAAAATTTCCTTTGAAGCTAATGAATGCTGAGCTGAAGTGATAGTGGAACACATATGTTTACACTGCTGCAAAATGAAAGATTTCCTTTGAAGCTAATGAATGCTGAGCTGAAGTGACAGTGGAACACATATGTTTACACTGCTGCAAAATGAAAGATTTCCTTTGAAGCTAATGAATGCTGAGCTGAAGTGACAGTGGAACACATATGTTTACACTGCTGCAAAATGAAAGATTTCCTTTGAAGCTAATGAATGCTGAGCTGAAGTGACAGTGGAACACATATGTTTACACTGCTGCAAAATGAAAGATTTCCTTTGAAGCTAATGAATGCTGAGCTGAAGTGACAGTGGAACACATATGTTTACACTGCTGCAAAATGAAAGATTTCCTTTGAAGCTAATGAATGCTGAGCTGAAGTGACAGTGGAATACATATGTTTACACTGCTGCAAAATGAAAGATTTCCTTTGAAGCTAATGAATGCTGAGCTGAAGTGACAGTGGAACACATATGTTTACACTGCTGCAAAATGAAAGATTTCCTTTGAAGCTAATGAATGCTGAGCTGAAGTGACAGTGGAACACATATGTTTACACTGCTGCAAAATGAAAGATTTCCTTTGAAGCTAATGAATGCTGAGCTGAAGTGACAGTGGAACACATATGTTTACACTGCTGCAAAATGAAAGATTTCCTTTGAAGCTAATGAATGCTGAGCTGAAGTGACAGTGGAACACATATGTTTACACTGCTGCAAAATGAAAGATTTCCTTTGAAGCTAATGAATGCTGAGCTGAAGTGACAGTGGAACACATATGTTTACACTGCTGCAAAATGAAAGAGTTTGGCCTAGTGCAGCAAAGCAATGTCATATGAGAATTTTGCAATTTGTAGCATTATAGAATGTAGCTTATTTTTATTGTGATGATACAGCTGAGAGGGATGTGGAAAAAGTACATAGACTAATCTGTCTATTAATTCTGGGAATTTGAAAAAGGAGGTATCTGGAAGTACATTACAATAAATAGCAGCATTGGGCTAAGGCCATACAATGTTAATGCATTTACCTTTACTGTATGCAATAGGGTGAGGTATGCTTTGTATAGGAGTTATAAAAGAAATATACATAACTTTGCTTTAGATGAAATTAAGCATTTGGAGTAGAAGTGTAATGAACTAATGTCTGCTGTATTACAAATACTGTTTTTTCTATTATGAAGTAGACTTTTTGAGAAATATGTCTTCTAGGGAATGGGGTTTTAATTTTATATATTTTTATGAGTCAATAAAAAATTACTCTTTTTCAATAAGTTTGTGAGATCTTTTATATATACGTGAGCATGAAGGACCTCAGGTTAACATCTCCTGCAAAGGACAACACCTCAGAAGTGTAGCACCAAAACTCTTATGTGCACATTACCGGTACTGGAACACAATGTTAGTATTGGGATAAAACCCACATTCTTCTGATCTTCCTGATATCAAAGTAAAGTGTGCTAACAGCTAAAGGCATTCACAATGTTTTACTTTGTGCTTGTAATTACAAACATGCAGTTTCCCTTTTTTCCAGAACTGGGTCATAGTTGTTATTGCATAGGAAGACATACATCAAATCACCATTTGGACTTTTCTAATGCTCACAGTTGAAGTTTGTAATGGCTTGAACTGAATCAGCACCTTCCTTGATTTAATTAGTCTTTACTTATAAATTACTAAATGATGCAGTCTGCACCACACTTATTCATATCCTGGAGTGGTGCAAACGACACCATGACTACACATTACAATTCAATAACAATAGCTTTTCATCCCTAGTAATAGATCAAAGTACAGTGTTAGTAATTTACATTTCTCTGTTCACATTGGCAACCTGTGGTGCAGATCTTACTTATACTTTTACATTTTGTTTGCAAAATTCACTGAAAGACTATATGAACTAGTTCTAAATACCATGATGGAGTTGCACGAAAATTCCATACCTGTAGATGCACATTCTAATTAGAATTTCTAAACTTACTCCTGTTATAGTGTCAGTACCGGTCAATTAATAAAGAAATCAATGACTTATTTATTTATTATTTATTGTATTTATTTATATTTGTTGACCGGGAGTGTCCGACTGGACGTAGGTCCATTTTCAGCGGAGGCACGGGGAGAAAAGCTCCACAGTTAAAATAAACAGACAGTAGTTACATTGGATTACATAGCGATTAACAATTTACTTAGTAATTACTTACAACATATTTTACAAATGAAGAACATAGTACATCAGTAGACAACTAGAATCTTTATCTGTGAAGTACATAACAGACATTAACAAATGTTACAAGAAGAAGTTCCTGCTGTATAATAAGTACTGGCTTATGAGCATCTGAGCATGCTATAATCAAGGTAGTTAGTGGAGTGGAAAGAAAGGTAGTGGTTGGATGGGGAGGGTGATATTAGAGTGGGAGTTGCAAGGGCATAGCCAGCATGTTTTTAGGTGCGCTTTTAGTAAAGTTTTGAAGTGGGTGCATGATGGTATGGAGGTAATTGTGGGTGGGAGGGAGTTCCATAATTTGGCTATGGTGCAAGAGAATAGTGCTTCACCAGCAGAGTTATTGGCTTTAGTAATCTGCAAGTGATTTTTGTTGCTGGATCTTAGTGGTCTGGTGGTGCGATAGGGTTGGAGTAGATTCTGGAGGGGTGGGACATTTAGTGGATGATTTACTAGTTTGTGGGTGAGTGAGAGTTGATACCATTGAAGGAGGTGAGGGAGTTCAAGCAAGCCCAGTTCAGCAAGTGAGAGACAGTGGTGACTATGGTAGGATGCCCCTGTGGCGAATTTGGCAGTTTTGCTGTAGCAGGTCTCTAGCTTGTTTAAATCGCATTGCCTTAGGTTTGTATATATTGGACAGGCATAAAGTAGGGTGGAGATTAGGTGGGAATTTGCTATTGAAATCTTTGCTGCTTTGGTGAGAAGTTGCTTATTTCTGTATAGCGCTCCTAGTTTTCTGTGGACTTTTTTTATGGTCAAGGATATGTGAATGTCAAATTTTAGTTTATTGTCTATTTCCACTCCTAGCAATTTGGTGTGTTCAGTTGGGTATATAGTGGTGTTGTCTTTTGCTGTGATGTTAAAGTGAGAGTTGTTTTGAGTATGTTTGGTGGGTTGGAAGATGAATAGTTTAGTTTTGTTTGGGTTGAGTATTAATTGGGCATTGGATAACCAAGTTTCAACAGAGGAAAAGGCTTCCTGTGTGACTTTTTGCAGTTTGGGTAGGGACTGGGCTGAGCAGATGATGATCGAGTCATCTGCAAATTGTATGAGTGTGCCATGTTTGGTGGCAGAGGCTAGATTATTGGTGAAAACAGAGAAGAGTAGGGGTCCAAGGATGGATCCTTGGGGAACCCCTATGGAGACAGGTAGTTGGGGAGATATGTCATTCTGCCATACAACGGATTGTTGGCGGTCAGACAGGTAACTCTGAAACCAGTTGGTGACTGATTGTGAGAAGGATAGGTTATTGAGGACAGAGACAAGTTGTTTGTGTGGGACCATGTCAAATGCTTTAGATAGGTCTAGGAAAGTAGCAGAGGAGAGATAGCCATTGTTTTTATGCTGAAGGATAGTGTTACTAAAGGAGAGTAAGGCAGTGGTGGTGCTATGGTTTGGTCGAAAACCATGCTGAGTATTGGAAATACTAAAATACTAAAAGTATCTTCTTTCTGATATTTTATTTATTTATTATACATTTGTTAACCAGGTTGGTCCAACTGGGCTACAGAACCCTTTTTCAGCAGAGACCCGAGGAGAAAAGCTCCACAAAAGAACAATTACACAATAAGAAGACTTCATCATATTAACGTACAGATTCGTACATACGTGAACAAGAAAAAATACATCATAAGAATGCAATAACAATCAATGAGGTTCTAAACATACATACATATTTATGCTAAAGAGCATATATCTTATAAATGAACACGTAGAAAACAACACAGCAGTTTTGATTTCAATCATAATATTGCAAAGTAACATTTAGAATGAAATATGAATAGTTAGATTCTGAATGATAGTTGCCATCTGAGATGAATTATGAGTTGAGATATTATATATGGACAAAGATTAAGAAGATAGTGGGAGAGTGAGGGATCAAAACATGGAAAGTGGAAGTGGTGAGGGATTAGTTAAGTAGGGGAGGAGCAGTGGCAGGTCCAGTATTTAGTAAAATGGTCCTTAAGGAGGTTCTTAAAGTAAAGGGGATTACTATGTTTTCTTACAGAAAGGGGACGTTTATTCCGGGCAGTAGCGATGGAGTGGAATAAACTTCCCCTTCAGTATATGCATTATTTATTTCTCTTGTACTTATAAATATGTGTGTGTGTGTGTATGTGTGTGTGTGTGTGTGTGTGTGTGTGTGTGTGTGTGTGTGTGTGTGTGTGTGTGTATAATATATATATATATATGTATATATATATATATATATATATATATATATATATATATCTGTACACACACACACACACACACACACACACATATATATATATATATATATATATATATATATATATATATATATATATATATATATATATATATATGTATACACACACACATATATATATATATATATATATATATATATATATCTGTATGTATAGGTTTACTATCAAAATGCTATGAAGTATTCGAACACCATATGTTCGAATACTTCATAGATCGGCAGGTTATGTGAGTGAATGTTATTATTGCAAATGGACTGTGCATTCGCAATTATAACGTTCGCTCATGTAAGAGGATCGCGGTACAGTGCGGTTAGGGAAATACATCCCTTTCCTCACTGTAGTGCGATCTCGGAGTTGGAATATTAAGTTGGGGGGGTGAGTTTAGGCTAGTTAGGTAGGGAGTTAAGGGAAGGGTGGGAGTGCTGTTGATTGTCGAAAATGTCGCGAGTGACATTTTCGACAATTAACAGCTGTTTTCGATATTAGGTACATACGGAAATGTGTACGTTTGGCGAAACACTTCGCTAATACGTACACATTTTATTTTAACTTTTGACTTATTGATAGTAAACCATATATATATATATATATATATATATATATATATATATATAGAGGAGCACTACAGAATCCTGAAAGCCCAAAATCCTGAGACCAAACTCCTGAAAGTTCAAAATACTGAAAACTCAAAATCCTGAAAACACACAGGATGCTAACACTTACTATATTCCAGCACAAGTACATACAGAAAGAAATAAATCACAAACTATATTACTGTTCTACAAATTTAAGCAGGGGGGGCAAGCCCACCTGCACCCCCCCCACACCCCCTGCTACTTAACTATATCAACTCCAAGATCACACTTAGTGTAGTGAACTGCAGTCTCGGAGCTGATATATTTAAGTAGCGGGGGGGGATGGGGGGGGTGCAGGTGGCATGCCACCTGCATATATTTGAAGAGTAATATGTTTCTGTATGTACTTCTACTGGAATATAGCAAGTGTTGATATCCTGTGTGTTTTCTGGATTTTGAGTTTTCAGTATTTTGAATTTTCAGTATTTTGAACTTTCAGGATTTTGGTCTTCAGGATTTTGGGCTTTCAGGATTCTGTAGTGCTCCCCTACATATATATATATATATATATATATATATATATATATATATATATATATATATATACATTGTATGTTTTTTGCAATCAAACCAGGACCTTGCAGAGTAAAAGACTGAATACATTACCCTAGGGTACAGTACCGCCTCAAAGGATGTTTACCATATATTTGTTTTCCTAGATAAAGTTAAAAGAAAAAAAGTCTACACTAAGGGCAATAATAGAAAGCACTATACCCTCCTACTGTTTCTTTCTACCTGTCAAAATAAAACAAAAGTAGCATAATTTGACAGCTGCTGTGTAATTTTTTTCAGATGCCGGCAATTGCCAGGGCATCATTTTCCAAGAAGCACTAAACACAAGATGTTATATTATCATTTCTTTGAATTCCATTTTGTTTGTGTGTGTGTGTGTGTGTGTGTGTGTGTGTGTGTGTGTGTGTGTGTGTGTGTGTGTGTGTGTGTGTATGTGTGTGGTGGGGGTAATGTCTCCTTAACTTCATTGTCTTCATATTTTAAACAAGATTAGACAGAGTTGTATTAAAGTGGGGTACTGGCCTCCCTACAAATAGAATTAACAATCTCAAATGGGATTAACTATCTGTATCAATCTATCTGTTGGTCTGCCTATCTGTCTATGAAGCAATCTGTATGACAATACAATACCCAATATACTAAGCTTTTGTGCAAAGATCTACTTACTAAAACATTATATGTAATTCTCTTATATATATTTAGGACAATGTAAAGTTCTATCACGTATCACTCAGTCAGTCAATAAAACTACTTCCAGATGCCTCACTGCCTTATAAATTGCAGCATTTAAAACAGACTGTGAAGAAACTGAAAACACTGTCATCTGTGTTAGCATGTCTGGCAGGAGATTTGTACATATTCGTAGATTAACTTGTATTGTATGCCAGCATGCCTGTGATTTAAAATGTTCAGTGTTTCTCTGTTTGGACATAATGTTTAAAGAACCTATCACTGCCCTGATACATCTCTAACTGCACATGTTTGACAGGGACATTCTAAAGCAGTGCTGAAAATCAGCTGAACAGTGAGTGATGTCATGAAATGTTCCTTGTTTATAGGAGATGATTTAAACAGCAGATTGACATAAAAAGAATCTTTTTTACGGCTGACTGTTATATTTTGAACTTAGACAATTGAGACTGCTGAAGACAGTTGAGACTATGAAGCTGTTCAGTTTGTCAAGTACTGAGCAGTCAGCAAACACCCAGGAAAGAGAACTCACCAAGAAAACTGTAAGCTGGCCTTGGCCTTGCTATTATATCTTAGAGTAGATCAGGGACTGTACTCTTTAATTAGCTCATGAAAGTTCAGTTATTAAGAGTTTTTCTTGAGTAATGGACTCCTGTCCTGCAGTTTGATTTTACATTTCTGGTGATTGAATTTCTAGTGTTTATTGAGAGTCATTGATTTACAATCTTGTAATCATTTTTACTTTTTATTAAATATTTTCATTATTTTGCATTGTGGCTGGAAACCACTGTTTTTCTTTAGAGATTAGAGAGTACTTCTACTTGTTTGATACTCCCCAGGTCACCTCAAGGTATGGTTGTTCTGGTCATCGGTATCATTTACTATGATAATTAATTTTCATAACTGGACATCCCTTTAGAAGGGAATGAAAACTCTCTGATTGGTGGCAGCATTACTGTATTATTTTGGTTAACAGACATAGCTGGAAATCTGTGTCTTGCTTACCCAGAAGTGTTTGGATTTGTGAGATTTAAATTTACTTTGAGTGTGAGTGTATCAGAGGTCTCAAACTGGGGCACTTTGCTCTGAAGTGTGTAATAAGAAAATTCACTTGGGTGGACAGAGGTACATAGTCAAGTCCCAGAAAAGTAGCACGTGTTCCTTTTGTGCTCTTAGGGGGAAATTGTGAAATATTACTTCTGTTTAAGTGGCAGTCTCATATTAGAGTCAATAGTGAGGACTGAAGTGCCTTAGTTACTGACCTAGGATAGTAAGGACATCATTTAATTGGTTGCAGTCTGGTGGGATATAGTCGGACGTCACACAGGCTTCAGACAAAAATTCTTATTAAGCACTGGATTCTTATAGACCAGTAAAAGAGTTTGTCACACCTGTTCTATTAGCTGCTCTTTATTTACATCTGTTTAACTATGCTTCAATAAACACTCATAGTTATGTTTAAACAAAGTATCATTCATGTCAACCTTTCCTATAAAGTTTATTCTAGATGCTTTTATTATAAATATATGGAAAATATTGACCTCTTAAAAAGCTGTGCAGTCAGTAAGCAAAACTGTGCAGAACAAATTATTTCTGTTCTTTGCATAACTGTTAAACCTAAAGCACTGCCCCATTTGTGGGGGTACAAAGCTATCAGTTCTCATTAAATGCACAAATCATGCAATTATGTCATGCAGATATGGAAATGATTACATTTTAAACTGCTAGATGTTTTATTGAATAAATGATACAGCTTAAACCAGGGTTTTACATACATCATGGATTTTATACAAGATTTTATTCTGATGAAATGGTCTGCATGAAAGTTTACTATATGTTTATTACTGTTACTTGTGATACAGTAATTGAATTTGCACTGTTTTGTTGTATCATTAGAAACATCAGCATTCTAAATATGAGTAAAACTAAAACTTAAGTTATTCTTAGATATATAGATATTCAAATCTACTGCTTTTCAGAACTAGATTGTTTTCTCTAGGCACAAGTGCTTTCTAGTTAAATGTGCAGTGTGTTTAACTGTCAGCCAAAGCAACAGAAATATTTCTGTATCCTTTTCAACTCGTGCATAACCACAAAGTCCTGCAGTGGTCTGGCATTTCACCAGTAAGTACTCATTCTGTGGATGCCAGGGAAAGAATCCAGACATCATTTTGTAACCTCTAGCACTCTGAGTGAAACACATTAATTTATAAACACGACACAGGACGCTCTACTCAGAGCTACTGTGTTACGAGACGGTTAGTCAAAGCAGGAATGTATGGTTGTTGACGCAGTTGAAAAGCAATGTTGTTTATGAAAAAGATTTTAATAATCTTAAATGCTTGTGAACGAAC
This sequence comes from Protopterus annectens, assembly GCF_019279795.1. Classification (NCBI taxonomy): domain Eukaryota; kingdom Metazoa; phylum Chordata; order Ceratodontiformes; family Protopteridae; genus Protopterus; species Protopterus annectens. The sequence goes on along the minus strand of NC_056734.1, from coordinate 402,700,831 downwards.
TACTTTGTGGGAAAACATAACATGAAGTTCTACACACTGTTGCCAAGTTCTTGCAGTGAATTTGTATAGCAGTTGAGGTTCCCTGACCTAGTTTGTGAATTCCTTATTTGCTTTAGCTATAGAATGGTTTTCTTTATGCATCTCATTTGATCTTCACTCTTCATGGTTTACAGGTAAATCAAAGGCTATCAGTCTGCACGCTATTAGAAGCCTAACCAATAGCAAGAGGCCAGAATCAAACCCTGCACCTTATATCTATAAGGTAAATGCCTAAATCACTATGCCAACCCCCCATAAGGATTTCTCCTTATGGACTTTATTAAATATGGAATCATGCACAGTGTAAGACCTAAAAACATGAGGTAGAAAGGATGCAAAGTGTAAACTATTTTGGCCTGCTTCCTGTCATACCAATAGGACTATTAGAGGACTGGGCCTCAGCGTTTGATCATCATACTATAGGTTTGGCAAATCAGGGACTGAATGTCACACACTGGAATCTCATGAGTAAAAAGTTTGAGCAACTCACTTTTCCGCTTCACTGCCAAGCTATCCTAAATAATCTTACAATTGATTTTTATTGCTCTCTGGTGCTAGAGCAAAAGACAGTTTCTTGAAATGGGAGCAACACAAAAAGTCAGTTTACAATGACACTTGAACACTGTTTTTCTATGGTGATCATTGCATCTTTGCACCAATCTTTACTAATGTTACCATTTCCAATGTTACTACACTTCACAATAAGGGGGGGTTTCCTTTCAGTGACTTTTGTCAAAAGGAATGCACCTTTCCTTTAAAGCCATTCAAATACATATGCACCAAAACAGCAGCCTTCTGCCTTAGTGGCACAGCTAAGGTAGGATAAGGGACACGGTGTTGCTTGGCTTAGTGGTAGTCCTCCTCATATATGCATGCCAAGGAATCTCATAAGTGGTGCCTTACTATGAGTTGGTGAAATTTACTAAGATGGCATTTGCTTTTGGGCCCTAAACATTTAACTTCAGAAATATAGATGGACAGAACTATTGTCAATAAGATCATTGTTAGAAATGAAAGAAGAGTTCATCCTCAGAAAACTGATTTTATGGGGCCTCCATATCTTGTCATTATAAGGTATAAAAAGCAAAGTGAAATAATATTTTTAGGTAAACAAGTGAAAGTCCAATTTCTCAACTTGCTTAGTGGAATGAAAAACTAGAGCATCTACAACACTAAGTATGCCATTTTCCAGAATCGAAATGGGAGTGAAAGGAGTAAGCATTGCCAATAATAGATTTAGGAATATTAGAAGTGCATTTCTAATCTCCCTCCACCCATATGCACACCCTTGTAAAAAACTAATTTCTAGATTTAACCTTGTACTTACTAATATGACATTCTTACACAGATACATACTAAATACAAATTTCCAATAGAAAGATAATATATCTAGTCTGTATAGCTAATGTCACTAGTATGCTGCAATTGCCCATCCTGCAACACCTTCTGCTTCCCTGTTTCCTATAACCCCTCATGTCCAGTCTATATTTCCCACTCCAGTTTAAAAGTCACAGTGGTTCTACACTGCATTGGCTACTCAGAGGGCATGTTCCTTATCCACTGCAGTTGCAGTAAGAAAGAATATACTTCTTCATGTCAAATTTAAATGTTTTGCTCTGAGCATAAAACCTGTGTTTTTCTTTGTGTCTTTACCTTGCACTTTTTCCCCTGATTTACACTACTTACTTTTTCTGCTTGACATCCAAATCATGTATCTTTTCCTGCCTCAGTACAAGAAGATAATAAATTTCTTATCCACTAGATGTATTTTTCAGCCTATTAATTATTTAACAACCTTGGTTAACCTTCCCTGACCCCTCGCCACCATTATAATATTCCTTTCTTTGTCTTATCCACTTGCAGAATTTTGTAGTCAATTATTTTCTTAGAATAAAAGTTCGCCTGTAGGAATATGTTTTCTAGATCCTGAGTAGGCTACTCTGTACCCAGTTGTTCAATGTCCTCTCTCTGCACTGTGTTACAAGAAAGCTCCTAGATGTTGAATTGTTTTTTACATAGATACTGTTATTGCATTAATGCTCCATCAAGAAGTTTGAATTAATTATTACAGTTTTAAAGTATCTAAAGTTCAGAACTTCTTTGGAAAGATACAGCATTTTCTTTTGGAAACAAGGAATATGAAATTAAAATTTCAAATACTAGAGCCTTTCAAAGAGGAGGGACTAAAAGAAGAGAATTAGATCTGTAGGTAGCCTGATTGTCTTTGATTAGAAAATCCAGACATATGACAAATATAATGAAATGTAGAAGTGTTTTGCCTCAAAGAGATTAGAAATAAAAACATGCAAATAATCCTTATATGTGTCACTGGAATAGAAACCTACACATTCAGGAAACAAAATGATTCATGAGAAACTGAGAGAAAAGACTTGTGTCTAAGCATTAAACTTGCTAACCTAATTTATCTCCCAAAAGTTTGAAAATGTGCAGAGGTACAACTCTCAGTCTTGAGCAAGAATGTTTACAGAATCAGTAACTGAGCATACTATTTATTTAGTAAATTTAGCTCAAGTTTGGAATTCTGGGGAGTCAATAAAACAAAATTTTAAAAACTAAAACTAAACTAGAACTAAACATGATCATATGATCACATGCAAGGAAAGCTATTTTCAGAAATTAACTTAACATCGACTTCTGGTGATGGTGCTATAGTGTGACGATCTGCTAGATGAGAAGGTATAGAATTACATTTCATGACTTGGCCTAGTAGGAAAAACAAATGTAATGGGAATAAGTAATGTGAAGCGTTGTGTGTGTCAAATGTAATGGTATTCAGTACGATGGGCGATGGATCTACCAAGAGAACTGTGAAAATAAGTCAGTGAATGACCAGAACATGGTAATTATGGAAAAACACTGGACAGACCTCAATGATGCTTTCCATGATGATGTATAAAGTAATAGTACAGCCTGATGACTATATAGTGGAGGCTAAAGAATGAAAAGCAGAGGTGGTAAAGTCAATGGATTCACATTCAGATGCTATTGAATAATGATAGAATGCAACCACTGCGTAAAAAAGTATAAATTTCCATTGTCCAAACCGGAAATATTTTAAAGGAAGAAAACTCATATGGAGACAGAGCCTGCAGGAAAAAAAGAACCAGAAAAAAAGATGACCAGAACAGTTTGTATTATGTGCAAGAAATGCTGGTTGATTCAATTGGTTTACAAGCTACTGCAATAAAGGTTGAACGGGCTCAAAAATTGTTTGCAAATGGCATGATGGGAAATAAATAACCGTGACATATTCTGGCAAAATCATATAATAATATACTCAGATACTAGATCCATTTTATTGTTATACAGGCATGAGTAACTGTACAAAGCTGGGAAAAATGAATACTCTTTGTAAAATAACAAGTGTTCATACATGAGGAAAGAGGTCACAATTCTTGGATGCAATGAGGGAAGCTTAGTTTTAGACTGTATTACATGGTGGTGCATGTATTGTCTTCCAGAATGGATCTAAGCCATTTACACATATGCAGGTGGCTGTAAAAAGGAATCAGGATAAAAGCCAGAAGGTGAACTTGAAGAGATGCAGAGAAGATTGTGGATATAGACAAAGATCTGAGAGAATAGCTACTTTGTGACACATCACTGAATAAGTTAAACAATTTAGAAGGTCTGAACAAGGTAAAACCTTGTATGTTGCCAAAGCAATCAGTCATGAGCAGTATGAGTAAAAGTACTGGATGAATGAGAAATAAAAGACATGATCGTTGTTTTAAACTGATTCTGTAATTTTTACTATAACATAAATTGAATTCCAAAAAAGTATACTTTATTTATTTTCATAGAGTCCGAATGTATTTCAAATCCGCCCATACCCTTATATTTCTGACCTCTACTGACCTCTAATGGTAACCCATTCCAGTATCTATTTAGTATCTGAGTGAAATAATTATGCCTTTTGGAGATGTAGTTGCCTTCAGTCTTAAACAACGAACACTAATCTGGGTTTGAGGGAGTAGTGTCTTAACAAAACCATTTTCTGCTCTAAAAACATCCTTTAAAATTGGTCTCATTGCAAAGTATACCTTACTACTTAATATTATTTACAGAAAAGGTTCATAACTTCATAGGTTCATAGGTGCAGGCAAGCTGTTGTTGTGGGCCATTTTAAGCCAAGCCAATTTCTACTTTGGTACTTGAATTTACCTATCCTATTCAGATGGAGATTGGCCTTACCCATCCCAGGGTTGAAAATTATATACTACCAGTAGTGAGAATAACAGACACAGGTCACTTCTTAGCAGTAAAAATTGATATGTCTTAATCTGTCAGTATAAGATTAATTCTAACACTATACATCCTTTTCATATATTGCTTCAGTACTGAGTCCAGTACCTCAGTCTCTACAGATGTTGGATGAAAAAGACTCAGGACTGTATTGCATAACTGCTCTAACAGTAGGCACAAATAAGGCCTTTAATATATCAGATTACCTTGTCTCTAAAGTTGTAAATATATACCCTATTTGTTTCATAGCTCTCTTTCTTGTGTCAGCAAGGTACCATCTTGGCATTATTCAGGATCCTATTAGTTCTAATGATTCTTGAAAATATGGTATCACTTCGGCAGTAGAGTTGCATAGTTTGATGTGTATATCCTCTCTGGCACTATGCAACATAAACTTGATTTTACTAACATTAAACCTCATGTGTATTTGAATGTCCCATGTTTCATAGGTTCATAGGTAGGTACTAGGCTATTGGCCCTAGGGCCTGTATAAGCCTAGCCAAAAAGGTACCCTGGCTTTTGCTACCCAAGAAAATTATCTTCCTGTGCCCCTGTTGAGTAGAGCCACAGAGGTGATCCCTGGGGTGAATTTCTTATTTCCCATCCAATCATCAAGATTTTTCTTGAAGAGTGCTAATGAGGAGCTTTGTTTGATATAGATAGGTAGTTTATTCCAGAGTATGGGAAGTCGCTGGGACAGGAATCTATCCCTCCAGCATGTTCTGTTTATTGTGGTGACAAGGTTTAGGTCCCTAGAGCATGTAGCTCGGAGGGATTGGGATTTCTTTAAGTGGAGCATGTCCAACAGCTCTGGATTTGACATAGCTTTGTATGTTAGGCAGAGATCGCCCCTGAGTATGCAATATGTGACAGAGTAAAGCTGGAGTTTTTTGAGACAGTCTGCGTAGGGCATCTGTTTGAGGCCGGTAATCCTCTTTGTGTGGTATTTCTGCGCCTTTTCTATTGTTGTAGATGTCTTGCGAGGTACATACCAAAAGGGGTGTTGTACTCTATGTTGGGTCTAATGAGTGATGAGTAGAGGGGAACAATGACCTCTTTTTTCCTGGATGAGAAACCTTTTGTGATGAGGTATGCCATGTACAACAATTCCTGGTTCCTATGGCAATGTGATTATCAAAGGAGAGACTACTGTCCACCTGTATCCCAAGGTCTCTTATCACACTTTCAGTGTTAAGCAGACTACCAACTATGTGGTAGCTCATGGGTATAGAGTTTTACCAAAGGGGATGCACCTTTTGGCATTGAGCTTGAGGCCATGGCTTTGACACCGAGCATCTGTCTCAGTGAGGCCCTTTTGTAGGATGTCCACATTGTTAGGAGTTTCGATTATGGCTCCTAGCTTGTAGTCATCTGCAAACTTCATTAGCCAAAGACCTTTTGTGTTAGCCTGTACTTCAGAAAAGTAGATACCAAACAGGAGAGAACCCAAGACTGAACCCTGTGGTACTCCACTTGTCACTGGTCTGAAGTCAGATTTGGAGTCTGCTACTTTCACAGTGTGGGTTCTGTCAGTGAGCCAATTGGCAACCCATCTAGGGACATAGGGATTTATACCTAGATTAGTGAGTTTATGTATAATTCCAGAGTGAGGGATGGTGTCAAAAGCCTTGGCGAGATCTAGATAGGCTGTGTGAACCACCTTACCCTTGTCAACGGCTTTGGTGACTGCTTCAAAGAACTCTATCAGGTTTAGGAGACATGATTTGCCTTTTACAAACTCAAACTGGGTGGGGTCCAGAGTTTGGAGATTACCAATGTCTTTGTTTATAAGTTCCATGATGATACGTTCCATGGCTTTGCAGACCAGGCTTGTTAGGCTAATGAGGCGGTACTTCCCGGGGTCCGTGGTGGCTCCCCCTTTGTGGAGTGGGATAACCATGGCTGTGCGCCATTCAGTGGGCACAAAGCCTGAGGTGAAGCTTTGATTCAACATGGTGCTTAGGTTGGGTGCCAGTTCATTCTGTAGTTCATGTAGAACACAGCCTGGGATGTTGTCAGGTCCCATGGATGCTGTGTTCTTGGCTTTAGAGAGTGAGTTTTTTACCTATTCAGCCATGATTACAAGAACTTTGCATTCTTCCAGTATAAAGATGGGCCCTTTAGGGGGCGAGAGAGGGGTAAAGTTAGCACTGAACCTATCTGCCAGGATGTTGGCAATATCAGTTAGTTCTGTATATTTAGTGCCATTGTGCTGTAACTCAGAGCAGATCTGAGTGTTGCCATTGAAATTCTTGACATAGCTATAGAATGCTTTGTGGTTGTCTATAGAATCAGTGATGATTTCATTTTCGTAACTAGCTTTGGAGGATTTTATGAGGGATCTCAGCTTCTTACTGAGGCTGACCAGGGAGTTCCTCCAATCATGGGATTTTACTCTTTTTTGCAGCAGTTTCTTTCTTCTGTTGTAGAGTTGGTTTATGGCAGGGGACCACCAGATTGGTTTCCTTTTCTTGGAGGATAGCATCTTGGTTCTGTTAGGGATAGCATGATCCATGCACTCGTGAAAGTGCTTATAAAATGCATTTGTGTAGGATTCAGCAGTCATACCCTCTATTGTCCATCTACATGGGTGTAGTGAAGTTGGCTTTGGAGAAATTTTTTACAGTGATTTCCCTAATGGGGGTGATGGTGGGATGTGGATGTCTAGGGTGATTAGCTTGCAGTTAGATCTGACCAACAAGGAATTGACCTCTGGTGTGGAACACTGGTCGCCCATGTTGGTAATGACTAGGTCTAGGATATTGCTGCCCCTGGTGGGGGTGTGGATAAGTTGATCCGAGGCGTTGGAATTTATGAATCCCAGAAAAAGTTGAGCACAAGAGTTGGTACATGAGTAGTTTTCCCAGTTAATAGTGGGGTAGTTGAAATCACCCATTATTAGGGTGTTGGGTTATACCCTAGTATCAAGAAATGAGGAGTGGGAATCTTGTGTGTTCAATGACTTATTTAGTGATTGCAGTGTCATTAATGTTATTTATGATAGCTCCAATTTTACAACTGGCAGCATATTTTATGACCCAAAGATCAGATGAAATTAGTAATATAAAAAATACCACACCTATACAGTGTGAAGCCTGAAACTGATCATCGTGGTAACCTAGTGTTGATGCATTTCCATTGTGATTTTGAGCCTTTTGGTATAACACATCTTTTGGTACAACACATTGTTTACTATTTCTTCATCATTTCTTTATTCATTTTCTGATGTACTGATTTATATCGAAGTTATTCATGGTGTCCAGTATTTGACAATGTTGTATACAGTCAAATACCTTGGATAAATCGAAATATACAAAAGCACACTGTTTGCTTTGCTCAAAGAATAAAAAGAGCTTGCCAGAAAATTTTAATTTGGCAACTGAAAGTAGACTTACCCTTAACAAAACCATGTAGTATTGCCCAAAATTGGGCCATTTTTGTTCCATATAAGAAGTTTTAGTAGCCACCTCTCAAACCATTTCTCAATTACATATGATAAATGTATAGATCTGTACCTCGATCATATTACTACCTCCCTTGAAAATAACACTGTCTCAAAACGCACTCATCTGCCTAACAAATTCCAGTAAAAGAACTGAAATACGTTGAACTATCTGCAGGCTCCTTCTTAATGAAGTTTAACCCGCTGTTACATATTCTGGCTAGGATCTTTGTTCCCTTTTAGCTGGCTGGAAAGTTACCGTTGATTTACCACCCACATGAACCTTGCATCATGACCCAGAATATGTCAAAAAAGGTACCACAGATTGACTCCTATTCCAGAAGAAATCAAGATGCGACTAATTCCCATGGCCCTAGAAGGTAACTGTAGAATTTTCCTTTACACCCTTGTAAATTTAAATAACATTAGCTCTCTTTCATTATTTTTTGAACCCTGGAGTTCATACTAAAGCCATTAAACATTTGTTCTGATATAGTAACTACATTATCAAAGATAATCTTTACCAGATATCCTGAAATATTATCCAAACTATCTGAGCAAGATCTTTTAACAAAACTGAATGAGAGTTTTACCTCTTCTTGGGTAATTAGTGCATGCTGTCATATCCATAATGATACCGTGTATTCATTGTTAGGTCATTATTTGTACATGTATCTGCAAAATATGTGCTAAAGAGTTCTATCATTTCTAGCACTGATGCTATCACTCTATCCTTAATATATAGTAGACCAATCAAATGGTCTTTTAGTGGCATTTACATATTAAAAAATAATTTCTTATTATCTGTGTAGGGTATTAGAGATCCCCCACATCACCTTTTTGGCTCTTAATTCTAACTTAAGTTTCCTAATAACTGCATTCAGACATTTTATTTATTTATTTTGTTAAAATAGGTCTTGTGTTTTTTTCTGTCTTTTAGATAACTCCTTTGTATGTAATAACTTTTTCAAGCAAGTATCACAACAGGATTTATTTTTACTTCCTTCATACTTAATTGTTCTTATTTTTTGCAGATAACTGTCCCTTGTTCATGTAAATTGTTTGCAATTATCTTCAACTGTTTTACAGTATCAAAACAAGCACATTTTTAAATTCTCCAACTAGACTCTCTCTGTCCAATTACTTCTTGCTGAAATATGTAACATACTTTTTTATGTTTCAATATCTGATATGTTAAAAGCTAGGAGTATTTGCATGTTATTAACCACATTCTCCCTATTAGAGCATTTCAAGTCTAGAATATTCGTTAAATGGGTAGGACCGTGAATATGTTGAACAAAGTTACGTGTTTAATTCATAATCTCAGTAAAGTAAGCTGTCAGTAAAGTAAGCTGTCCTGTAATTGTTGGAGTATTTTATTTATTTTACCAGGTTAATCAGTTAATTTTGGGTATTTAAAGTCTCCAATTAATATTGTAGGGGTTTCCTTCTGACTTTCATGTAATTTAAACAAATAAGCATCATGTTCAATACTGGTAATGCTAGGTGTTCTGCATGTTAAACCAATACGACATGCCCCAAGGGGGAGGCATCCTGTAGCACTACACTCGGTAACTTTTATTTCATTGTTCCTTTGTTCCAGATAGGAAGTTATCAAATCATTTATGAGTAACAGGAAGCAACCAGACCTTCTATTAACTCTTTTGGTTACTATTTCTTAAACCTTTAATTGACAAGTTTTCACTTTCCCAAATCTCTGTAACTACAATTATATTAAAGTTCTTGTGTTCATTTAGAAGGTTAAATTATTCTACTTTTTGAAATTTAATGCAAAAGCATTTTTATATTCCTGTTAGACTTATTTAAGTTTTTACAGTTCTATTTGGCAGCTGGGATAACACATTAAAAAAAATCATCTTAAGGGTTTTTAGCATCAATTCATTCCCAGCACTGCTGAAATATAATTTATCCTTTGAAAACATGTAAACATCAGTTTTCATATCTTTCCACATAATTATGACTTGGATGTCCTTGCAGCATCCTTGTCTACATAACCAGGTGTGAAATAGTTTTTGCCTTTGTGAGTAAATAATCATTAAAACTAAAAATGAAGGTATCTCACAGAAGATGAGAATGTTTTTGTTTGCTAACTAAAAAACTTTAACTACCTCCCTCGTGTGTTATAATGGGATGGTACACAAATCATTAGTGTCAACAAATATACAAATGTTACCATTCTAGGAGATTTTTGACACCAAGTGTGGTAATAACACATTCACATCCACTGGTTTAGCTCCTCTCAGAGCTTAAACTCTTTAGTCATTGCTCTTGGTGATCTGTGGGTTTATGTGAGAATCATCAAGAATCAGGATGCCTTTCCTTAGTGGTTTTAGACTGAAACATTCTCTCTTTTAATCAAATAGTTATATATCTGAACTTCATCATATTCAGATAGTAACAGACTTATTTTATCAGTTGTAGTCCTGTTCTTATTTAGTGTCGTCTGAAGTATCCTATCATTTTCTCTTAAATGTTTTATTTGTACTCCTACCTTTTCATAACTTGACATGCCCCTTAACAGTAGCATCCTACGTTTCCTCATTTTCTGTGTATTGTTCTTCTGATTAATATTTTCCTGCATTATAATAACATTGTTGGTACCCTGTAACACTACGGTATCTTTAACATGATCCCTGCTATCTTTTTTTATCATAATGTCAAGAAATATACATTCTTGCAGTAACTCTTCATTGTCTACAATATGTGAACTCTTCAGAGTCACCCTGTCATTGTCTGTCTGTATTATTATTAAATCCGCATTGTCCTGTGTTGGGCCATCCCTTATAGGTGTGTACAAGGCTAATGACCACAAGGGCCTTTTTAAGAATAGCCATGCATCGCAAATCTCTGACAAGTTCTCATACCCTTGATAAGTGTAAGCAGGAGCTTGGGAGATGAACCATTTACAGGATGCCTGTGTCCATTAGAGACATAGATGCCAAACCCAGGGATGAATTTCTTGTTCCCCCATCCAATTGTCTAAGTTACACTAGAACTGAGTTAAGGAGAAACTCTGCTTCACGTGGATGGGGACCCTGTTCCAGAGAAGGGGTAGTCTCTGTGATACATACCTGTCTCTTCAGCAGGTCCTATTTATATCATAGGTAAGGTTTAAGTCTTTAAAATGTGTAATTCTGGTGCTCTTTGTTTTGCATATATCCAGGAGGTCCATCATGGTGATGTCTGACAATGCCTTGTATACTAGTCATAGAACTACCCCCAACAGCATATAGGAGACAGAATACAGGAATAAGGCTTTCAAGGGGCCTGCATAGGACATGTTGCATGCAACCTGTATTCTTTTAGTGAGGAACCTCTGTGGACTTTCCAGCTGTTGGATGTGCCTGGTTAGGTACATACTAAAGGGGGCACTGTCCTCAGTGATAGGTCTGATGAATGGTGGATAGAATGGAACAATGACCTACTTGGACCTAGATGTCATACCTTTGTTTATAGGTTGCACAACATAGAACAATTTCCTCACTCCCATAGACACATGATGGTCAAAGGCTAGATAATGTCTAGCTGTGTCCCTAAGTCCCTAACTATTGTATCAACTCTTAGGGGTGGGGTCTATATCACATTGTCGAATCACAAATCAATGAAGTCTTCTTCATCGAACACCTATTCACTGAAGCTACTAATCGTCGAACTAAGTTTTCAGTCAAGTGTTTTCTAGGGTAGACCAACAGTAGTCCACTCTAGCAACCATGAACAAAACCATAAAACTTAACACCTACACAGGTGGGGGGCTAAGGCCTCCATATCCCCAATGTTGGGGACTGTGCCCCCACCCCCCAACTAAATATACCAACTCTGAGATAGCACAACAGTGGGGGAAAAGGGCAAATTCCAGATGGTTGCAAACGGTCGGTTTGCCCTAAGAAGCATTTTACTGAAAACTAAGTTTGATGATTAGTAGTGTCGATAAATAGGTGTTTGATGAAGAGGCAGTTACTGATTTGTGATTTGACAATATGATATAGACCCCTTAGGGGTGTATTGTCAATATGATAGTTACCAGGGGTGAATGACTTCCTGAAGGATACTATCATGCACTCCTGGAATTTAGTTTTAGTCCATGGCTCTGACACCAGTTATTTGTCTATGGCAGCCCTTAGTGGAGAACATTTGCATCAGTGGGGGATTCTATGACTGCTCCTAATTTGCAATCATCTGCAAATTTAGTCTGCTACAGACCTTTGACATTGGCCTAGACTTCAAAGAAGTAACTGCCAAAAAGGAAACGTCCCAGCACTGATCCCTAAGGGACTCTACTTGTGACTGGCCTCTTGTAGAGAAGGACTCCCCAATTCTAATGTCCTTGGTTTTGTCTGTAAGCCAGCTGCCTATCCATTGGGTGACATAAGAATTTATACCTAATCTCCTGAGTTTGCCAACAATGCCTGAGTGGGATATTGCATCAAATGCCTTGCCCAGGTCAATGTAGACAGCGTCGACTGTTTTGCCCTCATCTATTGGTTTGGTGACTTTCTCAAAAAAGTCCACCAGATTGAGTAGGCATGACGTGCCCTTAATGAACCTAAATTGGGATGTTTCCAGTATCTGGAGGTTTTCTATGTCATTACTGATCATTTCCATAATAATTCATTCCGCAGCTTTGCATATGAGACTAGTGTGACTTGTGGGTCTGTAGTTTTTAGGGTCTGTAGGTGGCCCACCTTTGTGCAGAAGGATGACTGTTTCTGTTCTTCATTCATGAGGCACAAAGCCTGGTTGGAGGCTGCAGTTAAATAGCAATTCCAGAGGCCCTGATAGGTCATGTTTCATGTTATTTAGAAGGCATCCTTTGATTTTGTCTGGGCCCACTGATGCAGTGTTCTTGGCCGTAGAGAGGTCATTGAGGATGCATTTCCCAGTGATAGCAGGGGGAGTTATATTTGATGTTATTTCCTGAAGGAAGGTTGAGGGGATAGAGGGGTAAAGTTAGAGCTGAATTTGTCTGCTAGTAGGTTGCTACATCTTCTGGCTCAGTATAGGTGACTGTAATAAAAATGAGCTCTGCACACAATTGTGTATTGCTTTGAGGTTGCAGACATAACTAAAGAATACTTTGTTGTTGTCCTTGGCCTGGGAGGCCAAATTTACCTAAAATCTGGCTTTGCTAGACTTTATTTTTCCTTTGAGTTGTTTGCTTAACTTGATGAGAATGCCTTTATACTGCTGGGTGCTCCATCTTCTAATTTCTGCCAGGATTTTTCCTCCTTCTTTTATGCAGCTGATTGATATTGTGCTTCCACCATGGTGGCTTGCTTTGCTTTTTTGAGTTAGTTCTGTACTTCTTCCTGGTGGATGCAGGTTACTCAATGCAGCTATTAACATTATTGTATAAGTTTTCTGTAAACAGTTGTGCATAGGCAGCAGTGTTCTCAGGGTTTATGGAGGCTTGAAATTTTGCAAGGTTATAACTTAACAGTAGGACATTAGCCATAGAGTAGTTCCTGAACATTCCAAGGTTAGCTGGAGTTCTGAGTTTTATTGTTACATCAAAGGAGACCATTTTGTGGTCTGGACTTAGCAGAAAAACATTCCACCCATGGCTGTGCATTACTTTCCCATATTAGTGAGGACCAGATCCATTATTTATACACCCCAGTTGCTGTACTGACAGTTTGGACCATGGAGTTTGTATTTACAAAACCCAAGAATATCTGTGTCTACAAGTTCGGTGTTGTATAATTCCCATTTAATAGTGGGGTAATTCAAGTCGCCCATGAATATGGTATTGGGTTGGATGATGAGTGTTTCCAATAAGTTTAAATACACTTTACTGGTTTCGTGAGTCACAGGGGGGACCTATAGCTTGCAAGGAAGTGGTATTGGATTTTGCCTATGGTGATTTGAATGTGGAGAAGCACAAGTGCATTGTCCTGTTTGACCAGCTTTGAGGTGCATTTATTTTTGATATAAATGAAAACACCTCAGCCTTCAGTCCCTGTTAGTGTAGAGTTGGTCTATTTCTTTGGAAGGCATTATAGCTTTGCACTGCTGGTGTGCTCTCCAATACTTCAAACCATATCACAGTGACTGCACAGACATCACCATTGTCTAGGCATTCGAAGAAAAATATGTGAAGACAAAATAACAGCTATGTTTGGGAACAACAGCTGTGGGAACACATTTGATAACTTGGGTAAGTTGGAAAGAGAGGCTATGGCAACTTTACAGAATGACCCCTCCATAGTAATTAGCCCAGCTGATAAGGGAGTGCCCATAGTAATTATAGATAGTGTGTTTTATTTTAGGTCTATGCAGCAATTATTAGATGATAGCAACACACATGAAAATATAACTGAGGAACATGTGCATAGGTTGGTTAACAGGATGCATGAAACATTACATGATTGTTAAGTAGACATATAACTTTAGAATTTTATAATTATTTGTTTATCAATGACCCTCTAATGCCTACTATAGAAGGTCTTCCTAAAATTCATAAGAATCCTTCATGTCCACTATTTAGACCCATTCTCTCCAGTATGAACTGATGTACTGACTCCATCTCAGTATTTGTAGATAAGCATATATGACCAATATTAGCTAAGAGTACTCATATATTAAAGGACACTAAGCACTTTTTGAATTACCTATATCAAGTTAAAACTAATTATACGGACATGATGAAATGTATATTTATGTCCTTTTACGTTCAGTCATTATTCACTGTGATTCCTAATTATGTGGGACAAGGCATGGTAATGGAGTTTTAGAAAAAGAATAGTATGTATGATGTGAAATTTATAGAGCTGTTGTGTTTACTCATGGAGATGGTACTTTAAACAAATGTGTTTTTGTTTAATCAGGTATTTTACCTCCAGAGTCAATATCTACTCCAATGCTGTAATGGCCACATGGGAAGAAATTCATGTCCTTGGAGGCCCTTGCAAAGAGAAGATTATATTTTACAGGAGATTTATGGATGATCTGTTTTTAATAAGGAGAGGCCATAATAATGAACTTTTAGCATTTTGCACTTATTTTAATAATTCTACCTCTTTTCTAAAGTTTACAGTGAATAGTTCTTGTAATAATATAGATTTTTTAGACATCAGTATAATGAAGGATGATTTAGGAAGAATAAACACCAAAACTTATAGGAAGCTATGTTATAGAAATTCAGTTTTACATAGATGTAGTATGCACCTCCCCACACATTTTAAGAACATCATAAAAAGTCAAGGATTACATGTATCCAGGTTGAATGCAAGTAATGAAGGTTTTTGTACTGAACTGGATCTTTTAAAAGATAGGTTTGTGCTTCATTGATATGATGTTAATGAAGTAAACACAATATTGGATGGGATATAAAGAGTTAGAGAAAAAGAGGGAAAACCTTATTTTTTTGCAGGTCCATGGGGTAAGCCAACCCCACACATGGATAAATCTGTTGTGAAGGTACAAATGGTTTACTCCAGCAATATTGCTGGGGTGAAGAATGTTTTGGTGAAGTATTGGAATCTTTTATTAACTAACCCTGAAATTAAATTAATAGTGGGCATAAACCGACTTTTGTTTCTAAGAATAAAAAGTCGTTAAAGAGAGGATTATGTTATCCTAGATCCATCTACATACTCAAGGGATGTCTTTGGAACCCATCCATGCAATAAATGCAATTATTGCAAGTTTTTAGATACTTTGAATATGTTTTCCTCATCCAGACTAGGAAGGGTGCTAACTTTTAGAGTAACAGCCACTTGCAATACCAGCTATATAGTTTATTTAGCCTACTGTGCAGTCTTTTCAGCCTTCTATATAGGTAAGATGGATAGAAGGTTTCGAAACAGAGTAAGAGAGCATATTTATAACATCAATAATGGGATTAGTACCAATGCACTTGCAAGACATGTTATACAAGAGGGTACAGGTCACAGCTTTAAGTTTCTAACCATTGACACTATAATACCTGATGTAAGAGGGGGAGATGTAAGGAGCATGACTGAAACAAGTGAGATAAAATGGGTCATAAGAATGAGGGTGAACAAGGCAGTGGAATAAATAATAAAGTATCCATTAAACCTGAATTAAAAGCAAGATGTAGAAGGAGAAGATGATAATTGAGATTGTCAGATATATATATATATATATATATATATATATATATATATATATATATATATATATATATATACACACACACACACACACACACACACACACACACACACACGTATATATATATATATATATATATATATATATATATATATATATATATATATACCATGTAATTGTTTAACATATTTTTGTATGTGTACGGTAATGCTTTATAGTGTTTTGTAGCACTTTACTGTCATGTGATGGTATAGAAGTCTTTGATTGGTTGTTTCATGTTTTTGAAAAGGGGAAAGGTTGAATGTATTCATTGTCTGATGAAACAGTAGTGATTACTGCAAAAGCGTTCACAATAAACTTGAATTACTTTGAATATTTTGGACTGTTTTATGCAGAATAGCAATGTATGCTTATAGCTGTTGCTGTGGTTTAGTTCACATTCCTATTCTTTGTCATAATTTGTTATAAGTCTTCATCTAGGAAGTCTTTGGGGTTTAGGAAGATTACATTTAAGTGCCTCAGCATATGTGGGTCTATGTGTCTACTTTGAACTGTATGTGCTGGGTGTATCCTGTGTACTACTGACAATCTGATTGACATTAGGAGTGCTTTTATGTGAGAGCTTTGCCTCCAGTGACATATGTAAATTCATCTCTCACATGCCATATCAGTTTGTTTGAGAATTAGTTGGTTGTCGGTAAACATGAGGCAATTTCTACATTGCCTCAGCATGCCCATCTCCATGAAGCTGGTAACAGACATAGAGGGAAACTTCATATTCATGGCAACGTGCCCTTTTTTATTGAATAGACAGTTGGAGTGAGAATACAGAGCAATGTCAGGAGTAATGCAACTCTGAGGCCAGTATTTGTCACTGCAAACTAGTTGCCCTATGTGCAACTAGGTTTTTATGAAATTTCAAGGGTGCTTTTACAGGGCAAAAGGTCAACTGAAGGGGTCTGTGTCTATACAGGGCACTGTCAAACACTTGAGAGGAAACTAATAAGTTGACCCTGATGATTTATGGATGAAGTATTTAGAGTAATATTCTTAAGTTAGGTTAGAGAGCAGTACTTAGCAAAAAGAAAGAATTTGCTTTGTCCAGAATGATGAAAAGAGGGGATTTGCCTGCTTTGCTAGTACCTGGCTACAATTAGTGCTGGTCTCATCACAGGTTCACGCTGCTGGGATACAATGCTCATTTGCTTCTTCTCTCATCAGATGTAAAAATGTTGGCACCAATCTCAAGATGAAAATCAGGCCACTGACTCTATGCTTATCAAGAGGCTTGTCCCAGATGAGGCAGGGGTCTGTAGGATTTTAATGGCCTTTGCCTGGTAGATGCCATAAATAGCCACCAGACTGATCAGGAAGGTCCAGCACAGACATTCACTGCACAAACAGAAACAATCAGGAATCAATGCATTATGTTTATTCTCTCACCAGGAGCAAAATCTAATCTCAAATTCAAACTGGCACTTATGAAGCCGTTATCAGGTTTTCTAATGATCAGCGTTCTCTGTGAAATAATGTCCCTCTGCTCCTTCTCTCGCCAAGAGCAAAACAGAAACAAGAATCCCAACAGAGAGACAGAATGTTGGCTCTCCAATAATTGGTGGTCTTGGACTAGATGTTGCAGATTTTAAAGGGTCTATGTTAAATCAGCGAACGCTTAAAAAAGTGAACAATGATTTATCGAACCCACGTAAGCAAAACCTTACAATCTTGAATTCTTAGAACATCGATTTTTTTCCAAGGGAAAAAAAAAATCGCTGTTCCACAAAATAAAAAAAAAAATTTAAAACATTACATAAAGTGGTGGGCTTTGCCCCCACACCCCCCTACTTAAATATACCAACTCCAAGATCGCACTACAGTGATGAAAATGGCAAAGTAATGGAAGCAGCCAAGCAAATTATTTCGCTGGGAAAGCATTTGCTTACATGCCGTTTCGCTATTTTGCCTTTTCGTGATTTCAAGTTCGATCAAGATGCATTCAAAAGAATGCATCTTCAATCATTTAATAGGAACCCATTTTAAAGGTAGTTGCAGTGTGCACTAAGCAGTTAGATATGAAAGAGGGGTAACTTAGCTTTAGCTATCTAAGTGGAGAGCCACTCATTTTAAAACAGCAAGATAGATTGGAAGGGGGTAGGTTCTTTGTATTCTGGCTCTATGAAATGCAGTGGGATGGCTAATAAATTTAAATACCCAAAGGGGAGTGATTTCATAAAATGATAATGTTGTGATTACTCACAACAACCAATGAAACAGGAGAGAGAAGGAAATATGTGATAAAATTAACATGAGGATCAGGCAACTAGAAAAACAGTTGAGTTTAAAAACACAACAGCACTAGGGTGGCAGGGTGTTTGAAAATTCAATTTCTGTCTGACTCACAAGAGACATTGTTGTGGTCTCCTTACTAGTTTAACTATGCAATTAAAAGCAAAATAGAAGCAAAAACACGGTATAAAGTAAATACACCACAGTATACAAAAAGAAGACAATAAAGCAATACAAAATAAAAGAAAACAAAAACATGCTAACCTTTCTCTCATTGCAGAGCCTGAGTGAACTTTTCCAGTAAAGCCTATTAAAACTTATTTCTACTAACAACTATCTCCCTTTCTGTAAGAATTTTTTTCCTCCTTTTGAATGTATGATTTATTTTCCTTATCTTTAAATTTAAGGCAGGGGCACTGTGTCTGTGTGTCAATGATCTACCACATGTTTTTATTCAAGTACTTAATATTTTTTCATCATGTTGTTTAACTATGAATTTTTACAGTCATTTGTGAGTTTCACTGTGGGGCTTATGCTCAACTTATATAATGCACACAGAAAGTGTATGTTTAAGGTTGGTTTCTGTACATATTTTAAAATTTTGCATTATTTATGTGACAGCTCTATTCCAGTAGCAGAATTAAACTAACGGTGTATATATTTTTCTTTATTGCTTGTAAAATGCAATTAAACATAACTTGCCAGCTCAAGTCAGAAAACTGCTACAATGATAAATCTTGTTTTCTTGAATTATTTTATCATAGTGTATATGACTTTTCCTTTTCTATGAAGTGGATTGTAATGTATCTCACATCTCATCAGAGTGTTTCACTTTTGGAAGTCTCAGAATAGGGCTTGTCAGCTTGCAAAAAGAACTGTGTTGCTAGCAATGTGTTCCCTGCCTTTCTTATTGCACAGTATAAATGTTCTGTGCCACAGACATTTTCAAATGATATATCTTCCTTTTCGTCATGATAATATTCAAGTCAAAATATCAAAAACCCAATCAGAATTGTTTGTTCCCTCACACAGCATATTTTGCTGTGCTCTGCACAATGCACTTCTGTTTTTACTGTGTCTTGACTAAAACAGTATCCTTGAAGATCACTCTGTTCTTTACAATATCAGTTGCACAGAGCTGTGCCTCTTTCACTGCTCAATTTGCAAACAGAAATTGTGCAAAGCAGTGCTACTGTTACTGTCTGCTGCACAGAGCATGACAGGTAACAATTCCTGTATACCTTTACAAGAAGTCAGGACACTGCTACCACAGCCTGCTGCACAAATATAAGTGCCTGTTTACAAAGCAGTGCCACTGTCCCCATCTACTGCACAAATATAATCTGAGGTAAATATTACAGCCCATCTTTAGCTTTGTGTAGCAAATGAAATCTGCAGTTTCTCAGAATAGTGCTTCCTGTTTCTTTTTTCCAGCCATCTGATGTTCCAGGGTTTGACCCCCTAGACTTCTATTTTCATGCCTAGAAGTAGTGGGCTGAGTTCTGTACCAGATAAGATTTTGCTTATCTCAAAGCTGAGGCATTTCCATGTCAAAGGAAGGAGGTCTTGGCTATTCCAGTCTCCAAAAAGTAAGAGTTAGAGCTTGACAATCTGGATAACATCCATCCTTTCTCAGATTTTTCTTTTTGTTAGTAATGTTCTTGATCAGCTGGTGTGCATACAGCTGGAATCCTGTGTGAGATATGTAAGCAATAATGCCCGACAGGGTGTATGTTAATGTGTAACTAGCACCCACCCAGGTGTGTCACCAGGCCCAATGCCAAAGGTATCTCTATAAAATGATTGTGTTTTACTTACTTAATTTTTACCTACTTATTTATTTTAGTCATATATTATTTTTTTATATATTTTTGATGTAAAATAGTTCCTCCGCCTGATGTTTCAAACTTTCTGTACTATATGTTAATGGTGTTGGAGGAAGCATTTTGCATCAAAATGTATAAAAAAAATAAAGTAATTATACAATTTTACAGAGAGCCCATTCTATCTCTCTCATACACAGTCTCTTCTGCTTTCACACACACATACATATACACACACAGTTTCTTCTGGTTTCATACTCGCATTCACTCGCACAATCATGAGTCTCAACCTCTTAGCACAAAAATCTGCACAAAGCCAAAAAAAAAAAAAAAAACAAAGCCCTGGACGTTAGTTTTTTTGCAGTCTGTGCTCCATGGCAGCTTGATATGCTATCACGAAGAATCAAACTGGTTTGTCAGTGGGCATTACTTGTACATTAATGCCCTGCTGGAGATCATTTGTTCTCCAATCAGAGTGCTGATATACAGTTTGCCCATCCTCTAAAATAACATTAATGAGCATTTTCTGTTCAGTGTTTAAGCCACATAGTACTGAGACAGCCCACACTAGGGTCTTTTGTTACCTCTGTATACTGAAGTGCCAATATTAATCATCTGTATTAAGGTTTTCATTATTTTACCTCATGCATAGGGTACTATTATGCATTTCTTGTCACTGGGCTTTAAATTGTGTGTATAGCACAAGTTATTTGTCTGTATTAGACCTTTCTGGAGGATATTAGTGTCTTGGGGAGATTCTATAACTACTCCCAATTTGTAATCATCTGCAAATATATAATCAGATAGAAGCGTTTGATGTTAGCATTGACTTCTGAGAAGTAAATGCCAGAAATCAGAGGACCCAGCACTGAGCACTGAGTCCTGAGAGACTCTACTAGTGACAGGATTCTTTGTGGAGGCAGACTCTCCTAACTTAATGTCCTTGGTCTTTTCTGAGAGCCAGCTGACAATCCAATGTGCAACATAGGGGTTTATGCCTAATGCCATGGGTTTGCTTATATTGCCTGAGTAGGGTATTGTATTAAATGCCCCTTAGAATAATACTGTTAACAATGTATGCATCATCTGATAAAGTGCAAAGCATGATATTACGGTGCTTCACAGACAGGTACTTCAGTATCATATGTTGCAAACATTTGGTTTTTATGGTAAAATGTAATAACTTTCCCAAAGATATACTAGGAGATGTGAGAACTATTAGTAAGGATCTTTTTAAGTTTAAATTGATTTTAAAAGTTTTTGTTTTTCACATACGAACCTTTGTTAATGTGGAAATTAATATTAATGAGATGAGAAGTGGTTGGTGCATTTGTATTAATAAAATGGTGTCTTCATTGGTTAATTGATGTATTAAAAGTATATAAAAGTGGAGTTCTTTTTTAAAAAGTTTTATCTGATGAAGTCCTAGAGGTCAAGGACGAAAACGCATGTTTTTTAATAAAAGCGTTAAAACGTTGAAGGTGTCACTTTCGTAGTGTGTAACAGTGAGGAACAGAAAACTGCACTGCTCATTGCTCTACGGCTTTTTTTGTTTTAGTTGGTTAAGTTTACTGGAAGCCGCACGTTTTCTTTGGTTGGTGTGATTTTGTGGAGAGCGATTTGTGGAGCATTTTTTCTGTTATGGGTTCGGAAGGACAGGAAGAGATGGGGCAAACCCGTAAACTCATTGGTCAATTAACGGAGTTAATAGACCTGTTAACGCCCCTATGTCAAAGCTTAGTTCCTGGAAGAGGTGTATCGCGCTCGGAGGTTTCATTTCATGAGGGAATTGGCGTACAAACCGCAAAGAGGAAAAGGGAGCTTATGGGCGATGAATGGGAAGCCGGCGACCCTGGAGAAGCGGAGGTGACAAGTTTTAACCCCATGAGAACACCGAGAGTACTGGACATTGGAGACGAGGATTGTGAACAAAGGGACTATGAAAATATTGACAAGGGTGCGAGGCCTAAAACAAGGCAGAACACCAAAGGTACTGTTTTTCCGAACCATAAGACCACCAATGAGTGGCTTATGAAAGATTATTTGTTTAACCTTGAAAGTGACGCTGTAAATGTAAATGCAAATGAGATTATTAATGATGGAACAACATATACTGATAAGCTTGATAAACTGTATGATTTAATGTTGAAATTTAGAACATTACGAATTGAAAACGCCTACTTGAATGAATGTTTAATTAAGGAAATAGTCCCGAAGGGACTCAGGGTTTACAAGTACCCTAATAACGTTCAAATAGGGTCTTCTTTTCACAAGAATTTAGTCAAAGCATTTAATAAGTGTGGACTAGAAATCATACAGCTAATCATTGACGAAAATGAAAATAGATTAATTGGTATTGAACAAGAAATTAAAGAGCTTGATGCCAATATCAAACAAGACCTTATTTTTGGGATTAAAAAGGAGAGAGAGAAATACTTTAAAATGAGAGAGGAAATAGATTTAAAATGTGAAGACATCATTAAACGTAAGATGGGAAAGTTAAACAGAGATTTAAACGAATATGCAAATAATAATAGTTACCCGAAACCAACAATTAATACGAATGGGAATTTTAGGAATACCTACAATAACAAAGGTAGAAGGGAAGACAATGGAGTAAGGAAAAATGTTGAATATAATTATGAACACAATTATGACACCGAATTTCCACCTTTAGGTGTGTCTAATCAGGACTATCATGAACCTTATAATAGGGAAAGGAATTTTCAAGTGAGGGGGGGGAGAAGGGGGAGGGGGAGACACTATTAGTGAGTACCCTGGTCCCTATAAATGACAAGAGTGATAAAGAGAACAACAAAAAGGACAATGAAAACATTACAAGCTTTGGGAATGAAGTCAAAAACACTTTTGAAGGTTTTACCATTTATAATTTTAGCAACATTATTTTAAAGGAAGAACATTTTAGATTGTTTAGTAAAGGGTTGAAATATAACCCAGTGAAAAAAGGAAATGTGACTGGTACTATACTGGATATTAAATTGTTCACTAGAAAGGTAAATTTAACTGTTTTAGCCTCCAAAATGGGTATGAAAGGAACTAAAATAGTGACTAATGAATTGAGTAGAAGTTCGACATTTAACCCACCTTTGGCACCCCAAATTAAAAACTTTGAAAATGTGATGGAAGAAAAAATAAGAAAATTAGAAAAGAAGGAGAAAGATAAAGGTAAATATATAACCAATATGAGGAAAGAGGAATGGGAAGTGTTGAATGAAATGATTGAGAATGGAAGGGTAAGAGTGATGAAACCGGATAAAGGGGGTGGTATTGTTATCATGGAGAGTACTATGTATGATGCTAAGATGTATGCAATTCTGTTGGACGAAAGAAAATACTCAGTGGCCTCTAAAAATGAGTTAACAATTGCATATAAGAAAATAGATATGATGTTGGAAAATTTATTAATGGATAAAGTAATTGATACAAAAATACATAAATATTTAGAGGTAAAAAAGCCAAGGGTAGCAACAATGTTTGGTATTCCCAAGACTCATAAGAATGAATTTGACCCCCCCTTAAGGCCAATTGTTTCAGCGGAAGGAGCTAAAACAACCCCATTAGCTAAATATGTAGATAATAAAGTGAAACACATTTGGATGAAAAGTGAGGTTATTTTAAGAGATTCATGGGATCTGTTAAGGGAGCTTTCTAACAACATATATAATGAAAATATATTTTTTGTCACAATAGACATTATAGATCTCTTTTCAAGTATACCACATGTGGAGGGTATGGAACTATTTGAGGAAAGTGTGTACAATGATAAAAAGTTGACGCACGAAGAGAAGGTAACAGTGGTGACACTCATGGATACCATCTTAAAATATAATTTTTTGATGTTCAATGGGGAGTATTACAAGCAGATCTCAGGAGTCTCTATGGGGGCTGCTTGTGCCCCGACTTTTGCTAATATAGTCCTCGACAAATGGGAAGAGAAATTTATAAATAATTCTATTTACAGCCAATATTGGTGCCTTTACCACAGATTTTTGGATGACATAGCAATATTTTGGACAGGTAGTGTAGAAAAATTTAATGAATTTTTTTCCTATATAAATCAAACCACTAATTATCTAAAATTCACCTATGTCATGAGTAAAGAAGTTATGAATTATCTTGATGTGGAGATTTATAAGAAGAATGGAAAATTTGAGACTAAAGTGTTCAGAAAGAGAACATTTTGTAATTCATACCTACATTACGAAAGTTTTCATCCAAAACACTGCAAGAGAAATATTATTAAGGGCCAATTTGTGAGAGGCTCTAGGATGACAAGTGATGAAGATGATTTCCATCAAGAATGTAATAAGCTGGAAGTAATGTTTAAGGAGAGGGGTTACCCATTAGAATTTATAAGTACAATAAAGGATGAGGTGGAAAAAGGTAGGAAAACCAAATTTCATCCAATAAAAGGAATAAAAGAAGGAATCATTGAGGGGGTAAGTGACAAGATAGAGAATGGAAATGGGGACATAAAAAGGTTAATTATGGAGTTTAACATTTTAAATAAAGAGGTTAAACAGATATTTAAAAAGGAATGGGATAGATTTGTTGCCATCACAGATCTAGAAGAGATTAAGAATATGACATTACAAGTAACTTACAAAAACCCCCCTAACATAAAGAAAAAATTAGAAGTAAATGGAAAGTACAAAAAGATGGGGGAGAAAAATAAAGTGGGGACTTTTAAGTGCGGGAGATGTACACAATGTCAATATATAATGAATAAGGATGAAGTGTTCATAGAAAGTAGAAAGAGATTAATTATAAGCAAAGATAGAATTAACTGCAACACTCAAGGTGTAGTTTATTTGGCAGTTTGTCAAAACTGCCAATCATTTTATATTGGGAAAACGGAACGGGTGTTCAAAAGGCGTATATATGAACACATATATGACATTGGGAAAAGAAAGGAAACAAACGCACTATATAGGCACTTTAAATATTGTGTAGGAGCCAAATTTTTATTTTTTGGGTTGGAACAAGTACAACAGGATGTTAGGGGAGGTTTATGGGAGGAGTTTTTGAAAACGAGGGAATTGTGGTGGCAGGTATATCTAAATGCCTGTAAAAAACCAGGTTTGAATGAAAATCTATCAATAGGACCTATATTAAAGGTAAAGGCGAATAAGGTTTAAGTCACATTCACTGGGTGGGTTTATATATCAAATAGGTTAATATGAAATTTTTAAGGAATAAGGAATAATAATATTTATTTATTTATTTATTTATTTATATTTATATTTGGTATTTTTTATTTACCTTAACAAAGTTAATAGGTATACAAAGAGGAAATAAAGAATTGACAAGTAAGAATGACATAAGCACAACATACATAAGTGATAGGATGTTATATAGATGATTAACACTAGGGGGGGCTCGAAGCTTGGATTTTAAACAATGTTTTTAATTTTGCGATATTTTGCACAGAAAACATTTGGTTTTTATGGTAAAATGTAATAACTTTCCCAAAGATATATTAGGAGATGTGAGAACTATTAGTAAGGATCTTTTTAAGTTTAAATTGATTTTAAAAGTTTTTGTTTTTCACATACGAACTTTTGTTAATGTGGAAATTAATATTAATGAGATGAGAAGTGGTTGGTGCATTTGTATTAATAAAATGGTGTCTTCATTGGTTAATTGATGTATTAAAAGTATATAAAAGTGGAGTTCTTTTTTAAAAAGTTTTATCTGATGAAGTCCTAGAGGTCAAGGACGAAAACGCATGTTTTTTAATAAAAGCGTTAAAACGTTGAAGGTGTCACTTTCGTAGTGTGTAACAGTGAGGAACAGAAAACTGCACTGCTCATTGCTCTACGGCTTTTTTTGTTTTAGTTGGTTAAGTTTACTGGAAGCCGCACGTTTTCTTTGGTTGGAAAGTGCAAAGCATGATATTACGGTGCTTCACAGACAGGTACTTCAGTATCATATGTTGCTTTACTTTATTATACTGCAGGTTATTTCTTCTTTGCTATAAAGTGCAATGAAAAATATTATAGTTCCACTGTTAAATGTTCCTGTGTGTGGATGTATTACGATACTATAGCTTTCTTTATGCCACAGATCCACTCCAGTAGCGCCATGCTACTGCTGGTAATCTAAGCAAAGTGTGTCTCATTTTTTTTCTTTTTTTTCATACTGATTATAGTTAAATGCTCTTTGCTTACCCTGTAATATATTAACTGGGTCTAAGACAGATACTTCATAGAAATCTTGCCTGAGGTGATCTGTTTTACTGTGTTAGACTGCTGTAGATTAATTTTGTTATAGGGCTGTATTATATGACACTGGCACATTATCTATATCTCTAGCTACATTTCTGTCATTCAATAAATATAGGTTCATTGAAACCATTAAGTTGGGGTCACTGTAGAGCTCTGCTGTTCTGTCTTTGTGTGTGTGTGTGCGTGTGTGTGTGTGTGTGTGTGTGTGTGTGTGTGTGTGTGTGTGTGTGTGTGTGTGTGTGTGTGTGTATAATTATAGATATATATATATATATATATATATATATATATATATATATATATATATATATATATATATATATATATATATATATATATATATATATATATGGTTCTACCTAACCCTAATATATATATATATATATATGCATGTTGCACCATATTGCTATATGAAAAGATTAGGTAGTATTGTACATTATTTGTACCCATTACTTGGTTACATAATATAATCTTTATTGTGCTCAGCTTCCTTCAAAATGACTAGCATGGGTATTTGTTTTTGTATTATGTTTTACTGAATGTTCCTCAAATCACCTAATTAAAACCTGTCTTGTCTTTTCAAATATGTTTTCTGTTATGTGCTTCTGCATCTCCCATTACCAGTAACTGAGCCCCTGGCTCATCTGCATTGTTGAGGCATCATAACTATGAGTTACATCAAGTAATTATCTGTTGCTTCAATGTTTCCAAACTAAGAGAATGCAGACTCCCAAACACAGAGTTTAAGAGACTGCCATGGGCATCACTGCTTAGTGTGTTTTATGTTCTTACACCTACCCACCGAACAGTGTGTACCACTGTCTTCTGTTATATCCCAGGCATGCTAGAGTTATTTAGCATCATATTCAATTGACTTTAGAAGATCTTGTCCAGCCTCTTTCTTCCCTTCCTAGGTATCTGATTTTCCTTTATCCAGTTCAGGAATATCAGTAAGCTACAAACATGGGGTATACAACAGAGAAACGAATGTGGGACAGGATGCCAGTCTACAAGACATTAACATCAATCTTATTTATTTGTAAATACAAAGGAGATGTGTAGGCTGAAAATGGATGCAATTCAGTTATAAGACCAAGGTGTTTAGTCCAAACATCCGAAATAATCCTCAGATAATACGATAAAATCCAAATAGGTATTTATTAAAACAGAACAAAAACTTCACAACTGGTTGCTGATGTATTATCTGAGGATTATTTTGGATGTTTGGACTAAACACCTTGGTCTTATAACTGAATTGCATCCATTTTCAGCCTACACATCTCCTTTGTATTTACATATTCCTGGTTATTGGAGGTATACGACCTGCACAGCTATTTTGTTCTTCATTTTATTTATTTATTTATTGATATTTGTTGGCTGGGAAAGTCCACTGGGCCAGAAAGTCCCATTTTCAGTGGGGGCCTGGGGAGAAAAACTCCACAAATTACAGACATTTTTATCAATTAGCTTATACATTAGAAAGTGTATTAGAAGTAAAAACAAAAAATTAACCAGTAAAAACTCCAAAAACAATTGTTAACATTCTGTAAATTTTAGAATAAGACATTACATTTTGGAAAGTAATATTATAAATTGTGACATAGTCGAAACAATTATTGACATTCATACAGTTTTGGAAACAGACATTATTAAACTGTAACAGTGTCACAGGTGAGGGAAGAAAACATTGTAACATAAGTTTGTCATACACCAGAGCTTTATAATCAGTATGCTTTGGACTAAAACATTACAGGAAAAAATATTTTATGGATAGTGATAGATTAATTAAATGGCAAGTAGAGGGGAAATGGAGACTTTTAAAAGGACACATGATCATGAAGTGAGAACAAAAGGCCGTTGTTAAGGATAAGTAGCAAGTAATAATTAAAGAGGTTTCCTTGTGTTAATACAGCAGCAGTCTTGCTTATTGAGGTATAGTTCTTTCAGAGCTTTTTTGAAAGTTAGTATAGAGTCAAGTTGAGTAATAGAGTGAGGGTGGACATTCCATAGTTTAGCAACTGAATAGGAATAAAGGCATTGTAGGTTTGGTTACCACAGGAGGTGTTTTTCTTAAGACCTAAGGTTATGATTTGGGGTATAAGTTTGTATTATTCTTTGAAGGGATGGACAGTATTTAAGGTTGTTGAGTAGTCTGTGGGTAAGAGTAACCTGGGTAAATTGTAGGTGGTGGAAGAAGTCAAGCCAGTTTATAGATTTAATGGCCAAGCAGTGGTGTGTGAGTTGGCATATTAGAGACAAACATAGCTATTTTATAGTAGCTTGATTGTAGTTTGTTTACAAGAGATGTGTGTAGGTTTATAAGGATGTGGCTACCTTACAGTAGAGAAGGGAGAAGCAGACTCTTAGCTAGTGTTAGTTTGGTGGCTTTGTCCAGATAGAATTTGTGCCTATAAAGTTTACCAAGTTTAAAATGTTTTTGTTTGATAATGCTGAGTATGTGATTTTCAAACATAAGTTTTCTTGAAAGAAATATTTTTTAATCTGATACTTAAATGTTATTCTTACAGACTTCTGCTAATTTGTGTTTATTTCAGGATGCCTGCAGATGCTGTTATGCAGACCGAGGTGGACAGCACTGTGCCGGGCAATAACACGACAGAGCAAGCATTGAGAGAAGAGATACATGAGGGTAGGGCAAGACTGTTCTTTGCTTGTATCATTTTGTTAAATTGTATAATAACATCACTGCTTTTGTTAAAGCAGGAGAAATGGAGGAGTCCTCTGTAAAGTACATTGTGTATATAACTACGTTTCGGAACCAGTAATATAAAATGTATGCTTTATTACTACCTTTTCTGTCTCCACCAGCTGTATAACAATTCACTGAAATCAAAATGTACATTTCTTACATTGTTCCACAGGTGGGAGAGATACTTTTCTTAGTTTATGGTTGTATGCAGAACCGTCATAATAAACAGCACAAAAGTTAAAGAAATGTGACAATACAGAAGGCTACTAACAATATATATATATATATATATATATATATATATATATATATATATATATATATATATATACCATCTTTATTCCTCTCAGATAGGTTTATTGATGATGACAGCAGCAACAATAATGATCGTTGTAATTTTAATGACTTATTTTTTTTTAGAAATATGTAACTGTGGCATAAATTCCTTTTATTCAAGTGAAATATATGAACTGAAATAAATGTAAATAGTTGTTTTCCTTCTTTTTTCCTATGTGTCTGGAGAGTGCTGCTTCAGGAAACAATGGCCTGTTGATTCAGAGACAGCAAACATTCATAAGAACCACCATATTTTATCTGTTGTTGCACCATGTCAAGTGTTCCTTGATCATTATAGGGTTTAACAATATGTAATTGTTTTAACTATCTTTGAGTGAGTTTATATCTGCAAATTTGAGATAGCCCAGGAATGCACTTAGCTGAATCTTGACTTTACAGAATCGGGACTGTGAGATTAGGAGCAGTAGGAGAACTCTATGAGGCCCGCTTATGTTATAATGCACATATGATCAACTAATGCATTGGACAAAGGTGGTTATTGCATTGAGGAAATGTCTTTCTCCTCAATGTGAAGCATTCTGGGAGTTCATTATAACAACAGGTTGATGACAGACACACCCATATTCTTGAAGGATGCTAGGGAAGGCTGCTGCTCTGCGTAAATTCAGTTTTGCTCTGCATTTTTTTTCTTCTGAAATGCAGGTCATACAAGGATTCTTTGTGCTACTGCCAAAGACCTGATATCAAGTGCGTGGCTGTTACACTACCAGTGTACTCATAAACTACAGCTGTACACAGCATGGTATTGTATTTATCTTAGCTAGTACAGTTGGCTAGTGTCTATATTATGTTTTCTCCCATGTTTTCTAAAATATTTGATAATCCATCATATCCTGCCAAATGTCAGAAAGGAGAATCCCTTTAACTTGCTCACTGGAACTTGAACTATGACCATCTCATAACTACACTTGATTGTGTTACCTTAATTTAGACATAGGTAGACATAACGCTGACATAAGCTCCCTGCAAAGTTGCAGAATATGCAGAAAGGATGAAGACAGAAAACAATAAAATCTTTAATAAAAACAGTTAAGTGTTTTCATCTTCAAATATTAATAGACTTTTTTTAGAATTCTCTGCACACCCACTGTGGTGTGACAATTCAGCAATGCAGTCAGTGAGATCCAACTTTCAGAAATGGAGCATACAAAATTGCCTCCCATAGTGGTCTATATAAGAACTGTATTGTATAATGTGGTGGTGCTGCGGTAGCATTGTCGCCTCACAGTAAGACGCTGACCGGTTCGACTCTCAGCTAGAGCACCTTCTGCATGGAGACATGCGTGAATGGGCATACCTTCGTTGAAGGTTGTGTGTTAGGGCTGGCAACTCAGCACATAAAAATCAACTGCCAATCATTAGCGGACTGGATTTCCACTGTGGCGACCCCTAACCGGGAAAAGCTGAAAGACACAACATTGTATAATAGTATAAAAAGAAGTTATATCGTACCATAACATTCCATCTGTGTTGTAGATCTTTTGCTCATTCATTACAGCTAGACCTTGGTTCTGTCCTCGGAACCAATAATGGCCATTTTCCAGCTCACGCAAGCCAAAAACTCTCAGCTAAGAACCTGCCCACAATGCCCCTCTCCTAAATACTCCAGATCAGGTTTGCCACCCTAGATAAAAGCTGTAGTAATAAGAAAAAAAGGTAGGAGGCTCTGTCTGAGCAAATACCCTAACCAGGAGTTCTTACAGTCCACCAGGAATCCAGGCAGGGGGAAGAAGGGTTGGAAATAATGAATGAACAAAAGATCTACAACAGAGATGGAACTTTATGGTAAGACATAACTTCTTTATCTGATGTTGTAAATCTTTTGTTCATACATTACAGCTAGGACCGAGTCCCCAGCTGCTTAAGTCCTGGGTGTCCCTAAGGAAGGATATTCCTGAGCACCATAGAACCAAAAGATGCTCATCCCCTGGAGGCCAAATCCAATTTGTAATGAGATGTGAAGGTATGAGGTCTTGCCCAAGTGGCTGCTGCACATATATCATCCATAGAGGCTCTGGAATAAAAAGCTACAGAAGTAGCCATAGATCTAGTAGAATGAGCCTTTATTCTGGAAGGTAAGGGTAGCTTATTCTGTTGGTAGATAAAGGTAATGATGTTTCTAAGCCAAGAGGATAAAGTCACTTTGGAAACAGGTTTACCCAATCTGGGTCTTGCAAAGGCCACAAACAGTTGGTTTGTTCTCCTGAAATATTTAGTCCTGTCCAAATAACAACAAAGCTGCCAGTGCACATCAAGGGTGTGCAGAAGGTACTCCCCTCTATTAGAATGCCTTGAGAAGAAAACCGACAGGTCAATAGATTGGTTAATGTAAATGCCAGAAATGACCTTGGGCAAGAAAGAAGGGTCAGTATGAAGGGACACCCTATCCATGTGGAAGATCAAGTAAGGACTCTTGACACTCAAGGCCTGCACCTCAGATACTCTTCTCGCTGAGGTAAGTGCTACTAGAAGTATGGTTTTCCATGACAAAAATTTCAAATCACATGAATCAAAGGGCTCGAAGGGAGAGCCTGTGAGAGACTGAAGCACCAGAGTCAAGTCCCAGGGTTCTAAGGGAGGCTTGACCAGAGGTTTAACATGTAATACTCCCTTCAAAAAGGTCTTGCATAGGCAATGTGACATAAGTGAAGAATTATCAAGACCATTATGAAAATTGGAGATAGCTGCTGAATGTACAGTGATCATTAAAGCTGAGCCTCCTGCATGTAAAGGAATAGTCAGGTATTGTAGAATATTCTGAATAGTCATAGAGAAAGGGTCTAAGTTCTGATCTTTGGCCCAAATGGAGAACCTAGTCCATTTACTAGAATAAACCTTTCTAGTGGAAGGTTTGTGTGAGGCCAGAAGAATTTCACGAACAGGAGATGGGATGTCAGGCAGCCTGGCAATCAACGGAAGTGGTGGAACCAAGCTGTGAGCTTGAGAACTGTGCAGGTTCAGATGAATCAATCCCTGAGGATGAGATAATAGGTCCTGGGAATGATCCAGGATCCACAGGCTGTGAATCAGATGAGGCCATAGAAATGGGAACCAGAAATGATGTGGCCAGTAGGGAGCAATGAGGATCACTTTACTTTTCAACTTCTGAGCTTTCTGGGGAAATTTTGGAATGAGGAGAAATGGAGGAAAGGCATACAGAAGACCCGGGAGCCATTTGTGTGTTAGGGCATCCCTCGGTGGTTCCCACTGAGGGGAGATCAAGGCAAAATAGCTCCTATATTTCTATTTCAGGGGGGGAGTGAACAGGTCGCAGCAAGGCTTGCCCCCAAAGTTGGAAGATCTGATCTGCTATTTTATGATTGAGGGACCACTCTTGAGGCATCAGGATGTTCCTGCTCAGATTGTCCGCAATAAGGTTGGAACTCCTGGGAATGTGAGTTGCTATAAGAAAGCGACTGGAAGCTATTGCCCAGTGCCAAACCCTCATGGCTTCCCAACACAGGGGGTAAGATCTGGTTCCGCCCTTTTTGTTGATATACCAGACAACTGACATGTTGTCTGACTGAATTGCAATGGTTCCCGAGGGTAGGGATGAATGGAACACTTGCAATGCTAGGAGAACTGCCCTCAGTTCCAGGACATTTATGTGCAAGTTGACCTCGATAGGAGTCCAGGTGCCTTGGACAGTCTTTCCCTAAAAATGCCCCCCCCCACCCTAACAGTGAAGCATCCGTGGTCACTGTGACCATGGGTTGGGGAAGACAGAACAGTCGACACCAAAGATTCTTTTGTGGCTCCATCCACCATAGCATTTCTTCCTTGCAGCAGTTTGTAAGGCGTATCATGTGGTTGAGTGGGTGGGTTAACAACGACCTTTGTGTGGAAAGGAGCTACTGCAGGATTCTCATGTGAAGTCTCGCCAGTGGTACTAAAGTAATGGCAGCTGCCATGGAGCCCAAGAGTTGCAGTACAAGACATGCTGGTACAAACGTGTGAGGAAGGAGGTCTTGAATTATGTGTCTTATTTTCAAAAGCCTGTGAGGGGGGAGAGAAGCTTGACAGGATGTTGTGTCAAAGACCGCTCCGATAAATTCCAGTGTCTTTGTTGGGAACATCTGAAATTTGTCTTTGTTGATTGTAATCCCCAAGCGGAGAGAGAGACCTTGAGTGTAAGAGAGGCTGTGAACTAGGAGATTCCTGGTTGGGGCAGTAAGGAGCCAGTCATCTAGATAGGGAAACACCAGGAATCCTTGTAGTCGAAGATGGGCTACCACAACTGCCATACATTTGGTGAACACTCGGGGGGCTGTCGAGAGACCGAATGGCAGTGCCCTGAACTGGTAGTAACTGGCTTCCAGCTGGAAGATGAAAAACCTCTGGGAGCGGTGATCCATCTTTATGTGATAGTACGCATCCTGTAGGTCTATAGATCACATCTAATTGTCCCTCCCTAGGATGGGAAGTATGGACTGTGCTGTGACCATCTGGAATTTTTGAGGTTTGATAAATTTGTTCAGTAGGCTGAGATCCAGGATTGGCCTCCAGTCCCCTGTCTTTTTTGGCACCAAAAATAATCTCAAGTAAAACCCAGATCCTGTCTTTTCTGGTGGGACTGGTTGGATGACTCTTTTTCTTAGCAGTTTTTCTATTTCTAAGGCTGCTAATTCCCTCTGATTGGCTGGTACATCGGGGATTCGTTTGATGGGTCTGGGACTTAAGTCAAATGGTATTTGGTAGCCTCTGGATATTATTCTCTACACCCAAGCATCAGTAGTAGTAAGATGCCAGGCTGGTAGATGCAGAGAAAAATGACCCCCAACTGCTTCCAGAGGAAAGCAATTGGGCCACTGCTCAGGAGGGCTGGCAGGGTCTGTCGGAGAAATAATTTCTGGCTCCCTGGTTACACAGACCCCTTCTACCCCGAAAGGGGCATCTTCCATATGAGTTGCCCCTTCTGCCCCAGGGGGATTGTTCACCATGAGTGCCACGAAAGGATCCTTGGGATTTCGTGAACCATATCTTTCCCCGCTTCTGGTTCCTGGAGTAGGACCTTTGGGGGTTGGAAAAGCATATGCCCACAGCAGACAAGGTCTTTCCATCTTTCTCACTATGTGCAAGTGTGTCTCGTACCTTGGGTCTGAAAAGTGCAGATTCATCGACAGGCGCATGGATGAAGGAAAGTTTAAAGGGGTCTGCGAAGTCACACAATCACATCCAAGCATTACGTATCATGACAACACCAGATGCGGCAGCTCATGCTGCCCCTTGGTGGTGTGAGATATCAAACGCATTGGGGAGTTGAAGATGGATTCAAGAGTAGCTAGCTGCAAGGCTACAGTGTCATGTACCTCATCAGGCAGCACCCCCATCAAAGAGGAAGACGTTCTGAAATTAGGTCTCTCTGGAGTCGAGTAAAGTGTGCCAGATAAATCAGTGACCGAATGGCAAAGGTCTCTGATGCATAGGTCTGCTTCCCTAATCGGTCCATGGTTTAGGACTCCCTGTTTGGAGGATTGACAGTGGAAATATCTTCTGCCAGTTCCCTCCTGGTGGCAGCTGCCACAATCATAGAATCAACTGTCAGCTGCTTGGACCAATGGGGCTGGTCTTCAGGTGTAGATAAAATTTTGTCCAGCCTCCGGAGGACAGGTTCTACATTGTCTGGGGCCTTCCAGGCACACTGCATAATTAGTTTAACAAGATCATCTGCTGGTGGGGTCACCCAGGAAGTAGATGGCCAGGCATGGAAGGCCTGCAGAAACACTGATTCCTCAGAAGAAGGCTTAGAGGACTTCCATTCCCCCTGTTGTTTGAGGATTTTGAGAATGTCTCCGAATGAAACGTCATTTGGGGAAGAGCATGGGGACCTTTCTCCCTCATCACAATCAGTGTCTTCTGTGATAGATTCCTCTAGGGAGTCAAGGTGCTTCCTCTTGCACCACTTCTTCTGGGGTGGCTCTCCAGTGGGCTCTTCTGAGGAGGACTCTGGAGAAGTGGTTCTCTTCACAAGGGGTTCTTGTGACTCCCATGCCCAGGGACCCGACATAGTGGGTTGGGAGAGGAGCATGCTAGGGTAGGTTTCTGATACTGGTGTCCTAGATGCTGGCTATGAGCCTTTGGAATGAAGGGTCCTTTCCATCACCTGTACAGCAGGCCCACTCGAGCACACCTCCAGTTAAGGGGTTCCGAGAGAACTGGAAGCCGTCGGAGCCATGAATATAGATGATGCCTGCGAGACAATAGGCACTGGATTAGGTACCAAGGTACAGACAGTTCAAGCACTGTTCCAAGAAAGCATCACCTCCATCGCAACCCATGCAGCAAGGGTGGTCAGTGCCAACAGGGGAGACACTGTTGTCAGAGTCGAGACAGTATGTACCGAAGTGGAAATCGGTACCGGGAACAGGGAGGATGCTGGAGGAGGATAAGCAGGGGAAGATGAGGAAAAGGATTCTGAGCCAGGAGGGACAGAAGGTCTAGCTGGAATAGGCAATCCCCTAGCTGCCAGAAGCTGATCCACAAACCACACTAGGTCTAGTTCAGAAAAATTCCTAGTGGATCTAAAGGAGGCTGTTGAAGGGGAATCAGGTCTTTCTAGAAAAGGACTAAACCTCTGTCCCAAGAAAGGGTCATAAGTTGAAGAATATCTTCTCCTTGGCAGGTATTAGAATTTTGGTGCTGATGGAGCCGAAGAAGTTGTTGACACTGTGAATGGGGATGGTGCCGAGGCATGTACAGTCATCGGAGCCCATGGAGCTGAGGAAACTGTCGGCACCATAGACGGGGATGGTGCCGAGGCATGTACAGTCATCAGAGCCAGTGTGGGAACCAAGGATGGCACCAAAGTCAGTGGTGCTGTGGTTGGAACCGAAATAGGAATGAATACCATGGTCGGCACTGAGGGAGAGGACAGAGATCCTGGTGCTGAGGAGGTCTGCCGAGGGCGCTGGTGAAGCATAGAGCCGACTCAGTTCTGTAACTGACGGGGATGCAGGAACCAAGTGACTCAGTTTTTCCATATATTTTTTGGTGTTGGAAGGGGGTGAGACCTCCGACCCAGATAGAGCCTCCGAGAAGGGTGTCTTGAGTAACCCTTTTAAAATAAGTTTATTCTTATGTTCTGCTAGTGTCCGATTACTAAAACTAGCACAAATGTCACAATCAGCTTTAATATGATCCACGCCCAAATGGTAGACACAACAGACATGTATCTGAGTTAGGCATCTTACATCCACACTTGTCACACTGTTTAAAACCCAACTTAGCTTTGTCTGACATGGTAAGGAAAACAATGCTATCCTATAGAAAGAATAAGATAAAATAATATATATATATATATATATATATATATATATATATATGTAAAAAATATTTAAAATATAAAGATAAAATAATGAAATACCAGTGATGTTAGTTAGGAATACCACTAGCAAAAAGGGAAGGCCTGTCAAAGACAGGAGAGAGGGACAGTAACAAAAAGGGTAAAAAATTAAATTACCAAGGAAAAGGGTAGGAAATAGGCCTAGGTTATAGGCGACAGTGAAAAAAGGCTAATTTGACTAAAATTTAGTAATTTAGAAGAAAAAACTGTCATAAAATCAACAATTTACTACTTAGCTTTGAGAGAGATGACTAACATGTTTGATAAGGAATGTGGCAAATGAGATCTGAAGTATCTAGGAGAGGGGCATTGTGGGTAGGTTCTTAGCTGAGAGTTTTTGGCTTGAGCGAGCTGGAAAACAGCCGTTATCTGTTGTGTTCACTAGTAAAAATGAATGAAATATGTAAAGCATTGCCTTTGCAGTTAAATTAGCACAAGGATTAGACTAATGAAGAAACGTTTATTGTAAAAAATGTCTAAAATCACACAATAGTTTGATTATAAACATTAAAAGAAGCTTCTATGCCCTCCAACATTTCACTGGCAATTCACCTCTGGTAGTCCTCACAAAAAGAAAGGAAATTTTTCTCCTTAGCCTGAAACATTTAAAACTGAAAGAAGAAATATTTAAATAAAGATTTCAATAAGCCATAAGAAAATTAGCTTTCTTGAAAAAAATTAAAAAAATATACACCACATAAATATACCTCTCAAGAAGACCAAATCCATATGTTGACCTGTACTTGAATAATGAGTGCTTGATGAGCAGTTTATACCAGATTGCCTGTCCTAGGCTGGAAGGAGGTTTTGGTCCTGCCCAGCAATGTACTACAATGCAAGTGGAGGTTTTCTTGTCATTAGAGCCATAGGACAAAGGGAGATGGGACTGGTGGTCCAAAGCTGGTGGCTACAGTCCTCAGACAGTGTGTGTATTGGCAGGGAGGGGGGTCATGACCACATCAGGAGAAGGCAAAGGTTGTCTCTGTTGTGATGCTCTCATGTCATTCTCCTTGGGTGGATTACAGTGCTATAAATGATAGCAGGGCCACAAACCACTGTCGCAGCTGCCTGCATGATGGCCCTTATCCCACTTTCTCTTCATTTGGGAGTAAGCAGGATGAGGGAACAAATGGCTGAGGTTGCTGGGGTGGAGGGTGAGAAGTTGATGGTTGGCAAGCATGGTGGAAAAGCTGTATAAAAATATAAAGATTGTACTCTTTTTTTCTGCTCCTATTGGCATTTGCCTAATATTTGATTATTTCAGCCAGCTCTGTGGCTCTGACTGATAATGCTCTGACTGTGGTTCCTTCAATGGCTCTTGAGTCTGTATGAATTGCTGAGGGAGGATGGAATGAGAGGCTTGCTTCTGGCTTATTCATCCTGGAGGTGAGGGAGGGAGGTGGTGCTGACCCCCCCCACTTTGGTGACATCTAGCAAAAGCACTAGGGTTACAGTAGTAGATTATGGGCCTATGGGGCATTCTGCATGCACTGCCATGTTGCCCTCAGAAGGCAAAATGCAGGGGAGCTTGACAAGCTACTGATGGGGAGGTGGGTGCTAAGCCTGGGGATGGGGTAAGCTACCCCACAGTACCAAAAAACTTGGCTATTCCCCACCACCTAACTCACCTCTAGGGGGAGCAGATGGGCTGATAGGGCTTCCAGGTCAGTAGCATATGGGTTTTAGGGCTCTGGTCAAGGCCAGGAATGTCCAGCTCTCACCGCTTGCAGAACAAATGGCTTGATTGGGTGCAGGTAGAGGAGCCATCAGGTGATGTCCTACTGGGAAGCAAAAAAAATGTGACAACTTCCCTTGAAATCAGACATTTAGGACCCCCCATTTCCTGATGCATGTACATTCATTCCCTATTATTTTCTTGTGGTGGATAGTAGGGGGCAACAGCTGATTCTCAGTGTCTGTGACACTGTCATATTGCAGGTTATAGCCTTTAATTCCTGCCATACACATAGTTACATCAAGACATCAAGTCTTACATTTGATATTCAGTAAAGTAACTGCAAAATACCTACATCTGGTCCTGTATGCATGTGTGCTTTTTAGCTTTTGTCATCACTCTGTCTTTGTTGTGTTTGCTTGCTGCAGCAACCCAGGCACACATCAAAAGGCTATCAGAGAACAAAAATACTAACATTCTGATTAAGGAAGAGTTGGCCTCCTGTCTGTTAACTTCCTGTTTGCCTTTTTGGCCATTATGTACCCAAGTCACTAGCTGAAATGATGTTTCCAGTACCGCAGTCTGGAATTGCCATGACACCAGGTTGTTTGCCTCTTACTGCAAGACCTGAAGTTATTTGTTGATCTGTTGCTGGAGAGTGCATATTATGAAAACTGTGAGATAGGTTATTTCAGGTTTTGAAAATGTGTACTAAACTGCAATCACTTGCTTCCAGCCATGTAGTCAGGATCATGATGGGGAGCAGGATATGTGCTAGTGTTCAAATAATGATTGTCATGATACTGTCCTTCTGTCACTTGGTCATACTTGTTTACTAGGCAAGTGGAACAGGAGACCATTGAGAAGCCTTGACCAGTTTTGCAATTGTCACAAAGCACCATCAGTTTACATGATTTGCCCAGTAGGCAAAGGGTGCATGAGGGAGTACTGGAAGCAGGTCATTACAGCCATAATCCTCTGTGCAAGCTAGCAGAATCCATGTTCATTGCTAGACAGATGCTCTGGTATTCATCATAAGGGTTTTTTATGTCTTCATGAATATTGAACATACATGATTAGAAATTACTTTCATCAAACAGCTTATGAAAGGTGTGCCTTCTGTAAAGAATCATTACAGTGCATAAATCAGTAATCTGTGATTCCAACAATTATTAGCACTTCTAGGTCAGGATCTGAACTTTATGGCCATGAACAGCTTTGCCAGAGTTTCTTTCATTCCCATTTGACATCAAAAGAGTTACCACGTTAGTAAGATGAGTTGCTTTCAGCGGCTGTTTTCTTTCTCACAATGACTTTTCTACCTCCTGATTCAGCTTTATGTTCTGTAATAGTCTTCAGCAAGCATTGAAGCCCTTCTGTTTATATAGTAGTCTGTTTTGTTTCTTACCAAACAATGGGACTGCACTAGATAATATCTTTATGTTATCATTACAGATGTGCTGTCAAAGACTTAAATATCTGTTCTCAATTTATATCCCTGCACTGGGATTAATGGCTGGGAAACCAAGCCTGTTTTGGGATATATATGTCCCAGATTTTAAACATTACAGTAGGGGAGGGTCAGCAGATGTAACTTCTTTAACAGGCTAACACCATAACATGGCAGATGACTGACTGAGGACAGGCATGACAATTTTCATTCTATCTCTGATATCTGCTTTCCAAGTTCAAACCAGGACTCATATCAGTTCTAATGTGGCGTCTTGTACTTAAGATGGTCAAGGACTCATTTTGTTTCATGTCAGCAAGCTATTCACTCTGCAACAAAAATGCTACTTTGTAACTATTTGGCTTCCCAGTTTATCTGCTTGTATTTTATGCTTAACCTGGTGACCTACAAGGAAGCTCTGCTTTACTTCAGCTGCAATTTACCATTATTCCATTGTGCTGTCTTTTGGCTTTTTTTTTCCAATCAGTGAGTTTACGTTTTATTGGATTTTCCAGCTTGGAATTTTTCCAGGAATTAGATCAGCTGCATGGTGTAACAGCTGCACTGATTCAACTAGTTGTGTGCGTGTCTGCTGTTTATGTTATCTGATTAATGAACATATGAATTTATGTACTGAAGCTCTGGATTTTGTTCTTAGCTTCTTGTTATTTTTTTATTTTTTTTCCTTAACACAGTCATTATGAACAGTTTGGCAAGTTTAGTACTGAAAATAAAACTTAATGAAGTAACTTCTCATCCAGCATTCCTTATACTGGCTTGCTCATAGGAGTGAGGCCGCCAGCCAGTTCATAAATTGTGTCAGTCAGCAACTGTTGTGCTAATGGTTCATCGAGGTGTAATTCAAGGCATCCTGCTACAGCATTGTGCGGATTGCCTGCTTTGTGTGTGAGCATGCGTGTGTGTGTGTGTGTGTGTGTGTGTGTGTGTGTGTGTGTGTGTGTGTGTGTGTGTGTGTGTGTGTGTGTGTGCATGCCTGAGAAACAGAGATATGTTCATGTACTGGTATGCACATTTGCAATGTGTACTATCACTGTATAACATTCCTGAAATATGTGAATTCCTATCATCTATGAGTATTCTCCCTTGAACCTTTTAACACACCCGTAAATCAGAGGCCTGCAGATGTTTCAGGCAATTATTGTGCAAATGAAGTAATAAGCTAAACTATTAGTGGATGAAATACAACTGGCTGCATTGGCAAAACACTCAGCTCACTGAGATGTATGTAGTCATGTGTAAACTGGTTGACTGTTGAAAAAAGAATTGTCAGTCACCTATAACTTACAAAATATTCTGAAAAAATGTCTGAGAACTGACAGTTGCACAAGTGTAAAGACATCTAGATAGGTAGTAACATATGATAAGTTGAAACTCCAGCTCACTAAAAATGGGAGTAATGCTGTTTGGTATGCAAGGAAAACCCCACAAAATGGTTGATGGAAGTTCAAACAATAGACATCTGAGATGAGAAAATTCACAAAATGGAAATCTGAGATGATTGTTATGTTGCCAAACTTCATGAAGACATGTTGCTAAGGTGGCAGGAAAGTGAAAAGCTTGCAGCTAAACAAACATAACCAATTAAGCAGCAATCCTAGAGAACATACTTCTGAACTGCTACGATTAAGGCATTGCACTGTGATTTTTGACCCTCGGATTTAGCCTTGTTCCTCCCAGACTCACTGGCTTTCCTCATGAAATCAGATCTGTTTAAAGGCAGACATATGAAATACTAAAGAAAGCATATGCAAAGATTCACCATCACTAACAATATGGATTTTCATTGCCTGAAAACCATCTATTCTGAAAAATAATAAATTGCTCCTCTTTTTGACCCTCTGTTATAATTTGTAATGACTAGAGGAATGGAGGCATGGTACAGAATATGTTGAGATATAATAGAACAAATATCACAGGCTAAAGTCCAAGGGAATCAAATGGTGAACAGTAAGCTATCACCAAAACCATGGCCAATGCATGCAAGCACACCTGCCCAAACATTGTAAAGAAACACAACATCATAAGTCAGTACAGTGTATTACACTAAATCAGCATTAAATCCAACAGTGTCGTAACAGTGCCCTGCATCATGGTTACGTATCATGACCCACATGTCTGAGACACTCACAGAGAACAATTCCATTGCTGTCAAAAATCACTTAGCAGATGGAGGCATGCATTATCACCCACCTCCCCCGAATGGTACCAGAGATGTCCCCCTTAACACACAGCCTTCTGTATTACAGCTATGGTAGCAGATTGCTGATGGTAACATATGCAGGCCAACAAATTCCAATGTCATATCACTCTATTCCACTAATTCCAAACTTCCAAACAATGTTTTATATATGAAAGGGAAGTGACAGAAAACTCCCACATAGACTATGACATAGGAGGTATGTTCAAAGTAGGTGTTTGCTTTTCAAGAAGCCAGGCCTGTATATCTCTAACCCCTTGGTAGTCAGAAAGCAAATCATATCTCTCAACTACCCAGATTGTCACAGAATGTCCAGATTTTTGCCACATATTTTTGGCCTGTTCCTCATAAAATTTGTGGTTTTCTGGCAAATCACTGATGATTTAAGCCAGTAAATAATGACTTACATTTGAGTTTCAGATTTGAAATCCTTCAGAAAATGCATGCTAACACAAATCCTGTTATTCTAGCAAATGTCTAAGTTTATATGTGCAACATTTAAAATCTGTCCTTATTTTTGGTCTTTGTACCTCCATTATTTTAGGCTTTGTCCAGATTTCTTGCTCTAAGAGGTCGAGTGGTATGCAGCCAATACTGTTTTGCTATTGTCAATGTCACGGGGTCACAGGGTTGGGAGGGTAGCCTAAGGGTTGGGAGGGTGGCCTAATGATTAAGGTGTTTGCCTTACAAACACAAGGTGCAGGGTTCGAGTCTCACAAGGGATAATTGGCTAGGCTTAAAATGTCTCGCAAGGGCAGTTAGCTTAGTACTAACCTATGAACCTATGAACCATGCTTTAGGATATACTGACCTCCCTGGAGAGTTACCTCTTTCACAGAGAAA
This sequence comes from Protopterus annectens, assembly GCF_019279795.1. Classification (NCBI taxonomy): domain Eukaryota; kingdom Metazoa; phylum Chordata; order Ceratodontiformes; family Protopteridae; genus Protopterus; species Protopterus annectens. Next base: position 402,658,038 of record NC_056734.1, on the reverse strand, counting down.
GCATCCAGAAAGTGGAAGGCTTGTCCACAACTGCCTGTCTCTCCATCTTCCTCCACTGTGTCATTTTCAGGTGACTACTTAGTGTAGTATCTGGGACAGGCTGAGTGCAGCACTGGACAATCTTGGAAAGTACTGTATATTGTCCAATGCAGAAGTTTCTATCTTGCTGGGTAAAACCTGGTACAATGACCCAACCTTTTCTAGGAAAGGTGGGTAGTGGTGCTAAGGTTCAGACTTTAGAGTCTACTGTCCACTGCCCAAATTCACATTAAACCTGCCACTCTACCTTGTTATATCCTTTAGAGTGTAGGCCCACTAGACCATCGTTCTCTCCTTGTGGCACTGGTTGCCATTGGGAGTAAACATCAATGTATTATCCTGTGATGGTACACTGTGGTCCTTTAGATGTGTCTGTCTAGTCTTAGTACACATTTTTCACCTTCACTTCCTTATTTGCCATTTTGAGTCCACAAAAGCCTGTGAATGCCCATTATATTTCTGCCATCTGGACCTAAAGGGCGGGTATACCAGTCTCCAAGGGCTAGACAGCTGAAGAGCGTGGTCTACATTCGCTGTAACAGCTACTGCTATGGCATATTGGAGTGCAAGATGTTTCACAGTCAGTGTATAGCTTCTGCATTATGTCTGTCTCATTCATTCTGCTCATTTGTGAATTTGGTAAACTTAGCAGAAGCTGTAGTGAAATTACTGCACATCACATAGTATTTATATAATAGTTCTCAGTAAATTCATAGTTTACACAATTTCCAAAGCACTAGACAGGGAAACTAAGAAATTTTCACATGCCACAGCTACTTCATAATAACTTTAATGCTAGGAATAAGGTTCCACTTAAATATGAATATACAACAGTGCATAAAGATCAAGGAAAACTCAAACAAATGCAGTAGTTTCATAAGTGTGGTCTATCATCATTCCACTGATGCACTTTGAAAGAGAAGAGATCTAAATATGTGGTTAAAAACTGATCAGTTTCATTATTAATTGCAGTGTTGGCTATTGCAAAAATAAGCAGTTCATACCGTTATGTCAAATCACTCTTTTTTCATCATAAAATGTTAATAAATGTAGAAAATTATAGTATTATAGCAAAACTAAGTTACTTTTTTGTTCTTGTATTTTAAGACTTAAGCTGTTAACTAGGAAAGTCTGACTGGACACATATTCTTTTTCAGTGAAGGCCCAGGGAGAAAAGCTCCAAAAAAAAGTAAAAAATGTAGAAAAAGTACAAAAATGTAAAAAAGTACAAAAATTAGAAAAAGTACTAAGTACGGGAAATATAAAAATAATTGATCTACATACATGACTGAGAAGCTGCAGAAGAACTTTACAAAATTGACGTACTTATATGACTGACAAATTTCAGAGGAGCTATACAAGATACAGGTATTACATATGATTCGTGTTAAAATTTTCTGTGGGGAAATGCGCATTTTAAAGTTACAAGCAGATATGTACAATGTCAAATACAGACATGTACACAATGTCAAATACAGACAAATATACCATTTGCAATTTAGAAGAGCGCAGTAGGACATTGGTAAGGTACAGGCTTCTGAGATTATATGTGTACCAGAAACTAGCCAGGAGAGGTGCAAGAGCAGAGCCAAGTTTGGGTGAAGTGTGAATGTAGACGTCTTTGAATTGTACTATAGAGCAATTAGAGGTTATTGGGGCTGGTAGTTTGTTCCATTTTTCGGGAATGAAGTTTGAGAAGACTGTCTCCTGCTGAGTTGTTTGCTTTTGAGGTATTAAGAAGTCATTGTTTGCTGGAATGGAGAGGGCAGTTGTTGGTGTGTGGTTGTATAACATTCTGGACAGCAGTTTTTTTTCTGGTTAATACAGGATTTTATGGGCAAAGGTTAATTGATTAAAGAGTAGTAGTTGCAGTAGTTCTAGCCAGTTTAGTAGTTTAAGAAATGTACAATGATGTGTCCTATATGGGGAGTCTGTGGTGAACCTATCAGTTTTATTATAACAGGATTCTAGTTTAGCTAGATCAATTTTTCTGAGGTTGGTTAGAATGGGTGAGGCATGTAGGAGTGTTGCCAAGAGGTGTGTATGAGCAATGGTAACTTTGTGTTTACGGTCAGGAAGTGTTTGTTTCTGTAGACAGCACCTAATTTCTTGCTTAGTTTCTTGATGGTTTGAGAGATGTGAATATCAAATTTCAAATTGTTGTCAATTTCAACACCTAGAACTTTGGTGTGGGTTTCTGGTGTGATAGTGGTTTCATTTTTGGATGTGGTATTGAATGACAGGCATGATGGGGGAGTTCACTTAGGGCAGAAGAGAAGGAGCTTGGTTTTGTTGGAATTTACAATGAGTTGAGTGTTAGTTTGCCATGTTTCAGCAGGTAGAAAAGAATCTTGGGTTATGATCTGGACGTCTTGTAGGGAGGAAGCTGTGCATATTAGTGGGGAGTTGTCTGCTTATTGTATGACTGTAGTGTGAGACGTAGAGGTGTGGAGTCTGTTTGTGAACACAGAGACTAATAGAGGTCCAAGGATGGAGCCATGGAGAACTCCTAATGTAACTGGAAGAAGGGTGCAGAGTTCATTTTGCCACTGAACAGTCTGCTGGCTTCCTGATAGGTAAACTAGGTAATAGAAGGAATACTAAGGTTCAGGGTGGAGACAATGTTCAGGGTGGAGACAGTGTTAATAAGTTTGTTGTGATTTACCATATCGAAGGCTTTAGAAAGGTCCAGAAAGATGGCCGATACAAAATTTCCATTATTTCTATAGTGATTCACTATGCTGGTGAAGGACATTAGGGCTGTGGTTGTACTGTGATAAGGACAAAAGCCATGCTGAGTGTTTGGCAGTAGTTTTTGTGTGTGTAGGTAATGTATCAGTTGTGTGTGAACTACTCTGTGTAGGATTTTAGACAGGGGTGACAGAATGGCAACTGGACGATAGTTGGTCAGTTCGGGGGAATTACCACTTTAGTGTAAATGTAGAAAATGGGATATTTTTAAAATGTCAGGTTCTAAATGTTTTGAGATCGATCTGTTTATTAGTATGGCTACTGGATAAGCTATAGCTTCTGCTGTGATTTGCAAGAAGCCTGCACTGCAGGGAGTTTGTCTGCTGATAGTGTGATTGGCTTTAATTTTTTAAGTAGTTTTTTATGAAGTTAACAGAGACTGGTTGTAATGTAAAGGAGTCAGTGCTATAGTGGCATATGAATGGCTTGGAGGTGGCGGGGGTGATCTGGGAATTTGAGAGGGCTTGGATAGTTTCTGTGAAGTATTTATTAAATTGATTTGCTATGTTATCAGAATTACTAGTTGTTGTCAGTGTGGGTGGATTTACCTGGATGTAGAATATTATTAACAGCAGCCCAGAACTTATGAGGGTTATGATGTTTCATTTGAATATTATGGTAGTAGTCGATTTTGTCAAATTTAACTAATTTCTTTGCTTTGTTTCTCAATTGTAGGAATGATAGTTCTGCGGCTTGAGATTTGTTTTTATGAAACTGCTCCAAAACTTTTATCTCTAGCAATTAGCAGGGTTCCATATTACTTACTTAGCCGAGGTGCATAATTGGCTTTTACTCTAATAGTTCTCAGTGGTGCATGGCAGTTTAGTATAACTAGAAAAGTGGTGTTGAAAGACTTAATGCGTCTTCCATGGGTTGTTGTCTAAGAGCTTCCCAATTGCAGCTCTGTAGTGATGACATAAAGTTGTTAGGGTTGAAATTTTTTTATTTCTGGTTATAAAATAGGTGGTCAGCCTAATTGATGGGTATGGGTCCTTAAAAGAAAGGTTGGTTGATGGTCGCTAAGACCATCAGGCAGACAACCTGATTGAGAGCATAAGGTAGGGGTGTTAATCAGAATCCAGTCAGGGATAGACTGTCATTTGGAAGATTTGTCTGTCCTTGTAGGAGAAGTGATAGCTTGGGTGAACCCATAAAGGTTAATAATGGTTGCTGGATTTTGAGAGGAGCAGGTGAGCCAATCAATGTAATGTCCCCCAACAGGATTGTTTCCTGAGGGAGGGCAATGGAGATCTAGTGAAGTAAATTTTCTAGTGTGGGAATATTATTCCCAGGTGATATGTAACTACCTATAATACTGATGTGTTTCTTGGGGTTAATTTTTAGCTTAGTAAAGAGTAACTCTGCATTGTCAAAGTTAGGGATAGTTAGCTTTAAGCTTTCAACTGTTAGTGATTTTTGAATAATATTGCTACTCCACCACCCGTTTTGGTTGATCTGTCTTTATGCATAATATTGTATCCGGGAGCTAGGATTTCATTGTCACTGTTGTCGAGTTTTAGACAGGTCTCAGTTAGAGTAGTGGGAGAGGAGAGCATGGAAATCGTGTACTTTTACCTTCACTTCTAACATTCATGTTGAGAAGGAATAGGTTAGAATTGTTATTGTGGTTTGAAAGAGCAGTATTAGATGAGGGGGTGGTAGGGCTGATGGAGACACATTGTTGGGGAAGTGGACCAGGGTTTGGATGTATGTTCTCAAAGAGAGTTAGTTGCTTAGTAAGTTGAAATAGCAGTTTGGCAAGTTTGATTTGAAGTTTAGAGTATTTCTGGCTAGGTTAGAGAATGCATGCATTTTATAAAGAATATAGCATACCTTCAGTGATATAAATTGTTATTAAACTAAAGTTATTTTTTGCACATCAGCTGAAAACAGTTTCCCAAATGCAAAAACAGAGCAGTGTTTTCCAGCAAAAGATTACATAAAGCCATCAGGAATGTTGCAGTGAGACAAGCAAATCCATCCTCATAGCTCTCAACATGCATACTCAGTTCTTTTACAACAATTGCTGGTCCAGAATATTCCAAATGATGTTAACATATGTGTGTGTGTGTGTGTGTGTGTGTGTGTGTGTGTGTGTGTGTGTGTGTGTGTGTGTGTGTGTGTGTGTGTGTGTTTGTACAGTCATTCATTCATTTTCATTTGTTAACCATTTAAATGAACTGGGCTTTGGACCCTTCTCAGGCTTACCTGAACCAAAAAGGCATAGATGACAAAATGATAACTTGCAATAAGACATATACAAACCAAGCATACCTCTCAGCTGTCCAGATTTTTCCCTCATATGTTTGATCTGTTCATCATAAAATGTGTGGTTTTCTGGCAAATCACTGAGCACTGAAGTCACTAAATAATGAGATACATTTAGCGTCAGACTTCATCTCTTTCAGAAAATGCATGCAAATACAAATCGTGTTATTCTAACAACTTTATAAGTTTATAAGAGCAATATTTAAGATCTGTCCCTATTTTTAGGTCTGTATCCCCAAATTATTTTAGGCTTTGTCTAGGTTTCTTGCACTAATTGGATGAAAAGTATGAAACTAAGATGCACAGATAACAGAGTAAGTACAGTAAAAGACAATGTTTTCAAAATAAGCACAGAGATGATACGCAGACGTATTGGTGTAATTACCTAGTTAGGACAATAGGAAGTAGAATGGGGGAAAAAAAAAGAAAATTTCTTGCCAAGACAGGAACACAGACATGTCATGCCACCTGTAACAATTAACTAATATGTGCAGAAAAAAATAGTTTAGCATAGCATATGTTGTTTAATAATGACTTTAAAGTTTGAAAAGCTAAAGATGCTTGTTCAGTGGTCAGCGTAAGATTAGATCCAAATCACCAATGGTCATTGAAGCATTTGTGTTTGTTCTACTCAGTTTGGTAAGAAAGGTGTTTTCTACATGTTAATAGCTTATTTGTATAGCTTTTTAAACACTTTTATAATTTCTTACATTTTAAGCAATGACAGAGGTATGCATACATTAACATAAGACACACCTTATTAACATTTCATTATTTTAATGCATTATACATGCGTGGTTTTCTAAGCTGCTCAATTTCTGCCTTCCCTTAAACCTCATTCTTCCTCCTGTACATTGTTCTGTTTTCATTGTTCTCAAAATTTCCATTTAGTTCAATGTAATTTGTTCTTCCCTTTTTCTAAAGAAACTTGTTCTTTTACCTCCTTTGTATTCAGTTACACTTGGACTAGATTTTGATTTCTGTTTTCTACTAATTGCTTTTTAGAAGTCAGTAGCATTAAATTTAGTGATACCTTAGTATGTCTGGGCAATTCAAATCCTATATCTAATCTCAAAAGAATAACTTCGTTAGTTACACCCTTTTGCTCCCCCAATATTTTCTGACAATGCACTAGCAGGGAACTTTTAAAGTCTGCCATTTCATTACCTTCACAGAAAACATGATCGTCTGTGGAATGTTGTTCCTGGATGTGGGCACTCATACTGTGAAAGTGTATTTACTGATAGTTGTGGTAAAATAAAATACCTTGTTCTTCATTGCTAATTGATAGACAGTATATTTTTTAAACCTGTTTTGAAAACTGTTAGGTTTGCCACCTTTTCAGATGTCCAAAATGGAATGAAGAAGGGGTGGCTAAAAGTATGATATCAACATGGGATGTAGTCATAACTGTGACACAAGTATGGAGTACAGTGATGTACAAAACTTAAAACATGATTTATCAGACTGTTTCAAGTGCTTTTTCTGGAAACACTTGGGTTATATATTTTATGCCACTTAATTCTCTGTAAACAGTTTACCTCATCCTTTTGCAAAACGCTGGTGTTCCCTGGCCATGGGTAATAACAAGGTAATACAACTTGATTCATCAAAGATGACATACTCAAACAATGGAATATGTATTGCACTCACATCAGCATCTTTAAGGTTGAAAGCCAAGGACACCTCCCCATCATGTATCCATCAACAATTCATTTTTTTAATTTATTTTTATTTTATTTATTTATTGATTGGATAAAACCACTAGACACATACACTTAGGATAAATAAACCTTAAAAATGTATACAGCGCGACAGTAGTAATAGGTGCAAAGGAAATGACTGCTCATGTGGATTACACTGTACTTTATTATTTACTTTTGATAACTTTGTAAGTGAGCTGCACTCTCCCGCCTCTTACCACCCATTTTTTTCAGTCATAACCCAGGCACAAGGCAAAATAATTACATACATGACAAGAAGTAAGTAAGACTATAAAACAATAACAGTACCAGTAATTTGATAGAACAGCAACAACTTGCAGAAAAATAGCAAGAATAGTGTACTCCAAAAACACTCGAAGCCGATAAAATCCACAAATAGCACACTTTATTCACAAAAAATCCCTGTGGTTGAGCGCTTTCATCTGTGACAGTACAGATTTCTTCAGAACCAATTCCTTACAGCAGTACATTCTATTTATACAAGTTTCGGCGCCAAAAAACCAATTAAGTCTTAAAACAGCAATGTTCCCTTAGAACCAACACTCATATGGTACTAAATAAAATGCATACTGAAATATTATATACCTATTTCAATGTAAAAGTGCTACAATATTTAAAATATTTAAAATGTATATATCCAGTTGATGATTTTAAAATCATTACATTAATAATAAAAATCACATTCAAGAATAAGTGAGAAATAAAACAATAAATTAATAAACCTCCAATACACTCACATATTGCATAATGGATCAATATGATACTTATGGTGAAAGTCTAAAACTCAAAAGACCTTTCTGTAAACAGATATAACTCCTTGTCAAACATGTAAACAAAGTAATGTATTTTCCTTTTGTCCCTCATAGCTAAAATCGTCCATTTAACAAAATGAACACAACCTGTTGTAATAATATATTAGAAATGTTATGAAAATATTGTGAACAATTAATTATTTTATTTTAAAATTCAATAAAGTGCGTGTAGTGCAGTAACATTAAAACTAAGTAAGTGTTTACCTAGAAGTACTTAATTCAATGCTAGCAAGGGTTTTATGCTAATGAAGTCATTGATGCCAGGTCGTGTAGTGGCATCGAAACAAATTTGCCATCTACTTTCTTTCCATGCAAGAAATGTCTTCCAGTTTCCACCTTTATCCTTGACGTCTACTTGGTCAATAATTGAAAACCTAAACTCATGCTCTAACCCTTTTTCTTGTATGTGTCTGTATAGTGCATTTTTAGTGTCCTCTCTTTTAATACTGTACATGTGTTCATATATACGCCTCTTCATCTTCCTCTCCGTTTTGCCTATGTAAAAGGCCGGGCAGGCGGTACAGGTTGCTATATAAACTAACCGTTGGGAATCACAATTACCTACTGTACAATGTACCTTCGAGTGCATGATGTTTTCAAGTCTAATGGTGTGGGATGTATTGATGTGCTTACATTGTTTACAACGTCCACATTTTTTAGTCCCTAATATACTCTTTTTGTCGTTCTTCTTCGTTCCACCCTCTAGTAAGTTTTTAATGTTGTTTCCTGTCTTATACACTGTACATATCTCAGTTCCCACTAGGCTCCCTAAAGTGCCCGCAGAAGTAATGAGAGTCCAATGTTTCTTAAGAATGTCTATAATCATGTGTGCAAACGGATTGAATCTTATTACACATACTCTATTGTCCCAATCGTTACTCTTGTTGTTCTGTGTAATGATGGGGCTCCCTAACAATGGTTTATATTTAAGTCCCCATTGTGCTTTTACAAAAAGGGTTGTGTTTTCCAATAACTTTTTGGGATATCCCCTTTCTAAAAAGAGTTGTGTGATGTTATCTAATTCTCTGTTCATATCTTCATAAGTGGATGTCATCCTTGCTGCTCTGATGCACTGGCCCTTTACTATATTTTTGAATATGTGTCGTGGGTGGCAGCTAGTGAAGTGTATATAGTCGTTAGAGAAAGTTGGTTTTCTGTAAAGCCTTGAAATGAATCCAGTGCCTGTATTGCCAATCCACGTGTCCAGATATGCGATACCCTTTTTCTCGTATTGATACGTGAATCTCAAAAAGTCCGTGGTGTTATTGAGGTATTCCACAAAAGTTGTGATCATCTCCGTTGGGCCAGTCCAAATGATGAACACGTCATCCAAGAATCTAGTATAAAGTTTAATATATTTGTAGAACTCGCATGAAAATATGTACTGGTTTTCCCACTCTAGCATCACCATGTTGGCGAAAATAGGGGCACATGATGCTCCCATGGCTACCCCTCGAGATTGTCTATAAAGTTCGCCTTGGTGCTCTATATAGTTGTGTTCTAACACCAAACTCATCATGTCCATAATTAAATTAGTTCTGTCCCAGCTGCCTCCTAGATATTTTCTTAAACTACTCAGGAAATGTTCCAGTCCTGAATTCACAGGTATGCTGGAAAAGAGATCTTGGACATCAATGGTTACGAACGTCAAATTTTCATCCCACACGTCCATGGTTAATTTGCTTAAAAAGTCCCATGAGTCTTTAACCAAATGGTTGACTTTGGCGTAGATATGCTTTGTCCATTTGTCAATGATAGTACCTATCTTAAATGTCTTAGACTTAGATCCGGAGATAATAGGTCTAAAAGGTGGATTAATTTTATTCTTATGGATCTTCGGGATTCCAACTATGCGTGCCAAGATTGGATATTCAGTTTTAACGTAGTCATATAATTCAGTAGTAATCCGTTTGTCAATTAAGTACTCTTCTATGGCATAATCAATGCGTCTGTACCCGGTGTTTATCTGATTAAGGGATGTCCTTTCGTAGTTTCCTGAATCATGTAGGATACTGTTTATTTCTTTGTGATACTGGGTATTGTCAAAAATCACGACCCCACCACCCTTATCCGGTTTCATGATTCTGATCTCGTTGTTGATAATGAGATCTTTAAGGCACATTCTTTCACCCATAGTTAAATTGTCTGTAAACGCATTGCCTACCCCTTTGTTGTTCCTGATGTCGTTATATATGTGATATATGTCATGACAGACCATGTTTTCAAATATGGCCACCTGTGGGTTCATGGTTGGTACATATGTGCTTTTCTTTACTAAGGTGTGGTGGTTCCTGTCATAACTAGTGCTGTTGGGGTGGTCGTGAAATAGTATAGCTAAATTCAACCTCCTACAAAAAACTTGATTTCCTTTATAATGTCAAACACGTCAAACTTAACCGTTGGTATGTATTTCATTCCTTTACTAAAAAGGGAAATGATATCTTTAGTTACAGGTAGGTCAGTGTAGTTGTACACATTAAAGCCTTTGTGGCTGCTGATCTTAGGTCCTCTGTTGGGAACTGTGTGTGACATGACTTCATCAATGTCATTGATGATGGAAGATGGTGACTGAATGGGGTGAACCCCTAATGTTTTGGAATGACCTACATCTGTGACTAGCTTGTTAATGGGGCTGCGATGGTTATCTAATATCTCCTTTGTTGTTTCTTTGGCGCAGGAAAAAATCTCCCCCCTTGAAAATTTTCCTCTTCATTCTTGTGTGTATATCTCCTTTTGCCTCTAGAATGTGCTGTCTCAAACATACCCTCATTCTCTCTGTCTTGTTTCGGCCATACATATGCTCTGTCATTTCTGTATGATTCCATGTCTCGATCTAATTTGTGCAATTTCCTCTCAAAAACATTTTTGACTTTAATTGTAGCCTGGTTGAACTGGCTAGAATAACAATCGTACCATTTCTCAAACAGTTCATCCTGTATAATAGATTCATTCAAATTGTACACCTCCTCTAAAAGTAATTTGGCTTTCTGTTCATTATGTTTTATAAGGTACTTCATGTAAGTCTGTCCAAAATCATCAAACATTTGATTAAAATCAGTTATTACACTACCATCTATCTGAATACCTAATGGCAATTTAAAAAATCTCAGTCCTTTAGGGACTATTTTTAAGAAAATACATTTTTCAAAATAAGCTATGTCCATCTTTACACATTTTAACTGTACCAATTTCTTGCCCAATAAGTAAATTCTAGATTTAATGTCATCTTTTTTACTTTTACTAAAATTAATGTTTTCAGGCGTTCCATTGAATTGCCCCTTGAAATTATGCTTGTTCACAAAATCAAAATCATCTGATACAAAATTATTAAACATGTTATACAGTCCAGTATCATTAGATTTAGTATTAGTTCTTCTGTTATGTATACTTTTAGGACTTAATAATACATCATTATTAACAACAATACCTTTACTACAGTGGATAGTTTTGTTACCCACTGTAGAATAAGTCCTTAGATTCTCGTTGTGCTTTTTAGGTCGAGCACCCAGTCTCTCATGGTCAGCATTCAGGTTGACCATGCTGAAATCAAAGGTGAAGTCCTCCTCTAAGGATAAATTTACTGCATTAGTTACTAAATCTATGCGTTGGTTACTGTCCGTTGGTGGCGCTTCTCCCTGGCCATTGGGGATGTCGCTAGTGTAGCTACAGTTCGCCCCATCGTCAAGAACTATAAATTTGGCCCTTACTACGTCCTCGCTATGGCTATCGTTCCAACCTGGAGCAGTATTTGTGTTAACTTGCTTCTTGACATGAGCGGAACCTCCGCTCTCCATGACAACTGCTGTAAGCTTGTTAACCATGTCGAGTAGCCTGTTGACGTCATCCTTTAGCGACGTTACCTCCTCACGAAGTTCCGTGTAAGTGTCCGGCTTCAATAAAGTGTTCGGAGAACCCTCTTCTGCCATCGGACAACTCGTAAAGGCAAAAAAAGTAGAACAGCAACAACTTGCAGAAAAATAGCAAGAATAGTGTACTCCAAAAACACTCGAAGCCGATAAAATCCACAAATAGCACACTTTATTCACAAAAAATCCCTGTGGTTGAGGGCTTTCATCTGTGACAGTACAGATTTCTTCAGAACCAATTCCTTACAGCAGTACATTCTATTTATACAAGTTTCGCGCCAAAACCAATTAAGTCTTAAAACAGCAATGTTCCCTTAGAACCAACACTCATATGGTACTAAATAAAATGCATACTGAAATATTATATACCTATTTCAATGTAAAAGTGCTACAATATTTAAAATATTTAAAATGTATATATCCAGTTGATGATTTTAAAATACGTACATTAATAATAAAAATCACATTCAAGAATAAGTGAGAAATAAAACAATAAATTAATAAACCTCCAATACACTCACATATTGCATAATGGATCAATATGATACTTATGGTGAAAGTCTAAAACTCAAAAGACCTTTCTGTAAACAGATATAACTCCTTGCCAAACATGTAAACAAAGTAATGTATTTTCCTTTTGTCCCTCATAGCTAAAATCGTCCATTTAACAAAATGAACACAACCTGTTGTAGGTTTATTAATTTATTGTTTTATTTCTCACTTATTCTTGAATGTGATTTTTATTATTAATGTACGTATTTTAAAATCATCAACTGGATATATACATTTTAAATATTTTAAATATTGTAGCACTTTTACATTGAAATAGGTATATAATATTTCAGTATGCATTTTATTTAGTACCATATGAGTGTTGGTTCTAAGGGAACATTGCTGTTTTAAGACTTAATTGGTTTTTTGGCGCCGAAACTTGTATAAATAGAATGTACTGCTGTAAGGAATTGGTTCTGAAGAAATCTGTACTGTCACAGATGAAAGCGCTCAACCACAGGGATTTTTTGTGAATAAAGTGTGCTATTTGTGGATTTTATCGGCTTCGAGTGTTTTTGGAGTACACTATTCTTGCTATTTTTCTGCAAGTTGTTGCTGTTCTACTTTTTTTGCCTTTACGAGTTGTCCGATGGCAGAAGAGGGTTCTCCGAACACTTTATTGAAGCCGGACACTTACACGGAACTTCGTGAGGAGGTAACGTCGCTAAAGGATGACGTCAACAGGCTACTCGACATGGTTAACAAGCTTACAGCAGTTGTCATGGAGAGCGGAGGTTCCGCTCATGTCAAGAAGCAAGTTAACACAAATACTGCTCCAGGTTGGAACGATAGCCATAGCGAGGACGTAGTAAGGGCCAAATTTATAGTTCTTGACGATGGGGCGAACTGTAGCTACACTAGCGACATCCCCAATGGCCAGGGAGAAGCGCCAGCAACGGACAGTAACCAACGCATAGATTTAGTAACTAATGCAGTAAATTTATCCTTAGAGGAGGACTTCACCTTTGATTTCAGCATGGTCAACCTGAATGCTGACAATGAGAGACTGGGTGCTCGACCTAAAAAGCACAACGAGAATCTAAGGACTTATTCTACAGTGGGTAACAAAACTATCCACTGTAGTAAAGGTATTGTTGTTAATAATGATGTATTATTAAGTCCTAAAAGTATACATAACAGAAGAACTAATACTAAATCTAATGATACTGGACTGTATAACATGTTTAATAATTTTGTATCAGATGATTTTGATTTTGTGAACAAGCATAATTTCAAGGGCAATTCAATGGAACGCCTGAAAACATTAATTTTAGTAAAAGTAAAAAAGATGACATTAAATCTAGAATTTACTTATTGGGCAAGAAATTGGTACAGTTAAAATGTGTAAAGATGGACATAGCTTATTTTGAAAAATGTATTTTCTTAAAAATAGTCCCTAAAGGACTGAGATTTTTTAAATTGCCATTAGGTATTCAGATAGATGGTATTGTAATAACTGATTTTAATCAAATGTTTGATGATTTTGGACAGACTTACATGAAGTACCTTATAAAACATAATGAACAGAAAGCCAAATTACTTTTAGAGGAGGTGTACAATTTGAATGAATCTATTATACAGGATGAACTGTTTGAGAAATGGTACGATTGTTATTCTAGCCAGTTCAACCAGGCTACAATTAAAGTCAAAAATGTTTTTGAGAGGAAATTGCACAAATTAGATCGAGACATGGAATCATACAGAAATGACAGAGCATATGTATGGCCGAAACAAGACAGAGAGAATGAGGGTATGTTTGAGATAGCACATTCTAGAGGCAAAAGGAGATATACACACAAGAATGAAGAGGAAAATTTTCAAGGGGGGAGATTTTTTCCTGCGCCAAAGAAACAACAAAGGAGATATTAGATAACCATCGCAGCCCCATTAACAAGCTAGTCACAGATGTAGGTCATTCCAAAACATTAGGGGTTCACCCCATTCAGTCACCATCTTCCATCATCAATGACATTGATGAAGTCATGTCACACACAGTTCCCAACAGAGGACCTAAGATCAGCAGCCACAAAGGCTTTAATGTGTACAACTACACTGACCTACCTGTAACTAAAGATATCATTTCCCTTTTTAGTAAAGGAATGAAATACATACCAACGGTTAAGTTTGACGTGTTTGACATTATAAAGGAAATCAAGTTTTTTGTAGGAGGTTGAATTTAGCTATACTATTTCACGACCACCCCAACAGCACTAGTTATGACAGGAACCACCACACCTTAGTAAAGAAAAGCACATATGTACCAACCATGAACCCACAGGTGGCCATATTTGAAAACATGGTCTGTCATGACATATATCACATATATAACGACATCAGGAACAACAAAGGGGTAGGCAATGCGTTTACAGACAATTTAACTATGGGTGAAAGAATGTGCCTTAAAGATCTCATTATCAACAACGAGATCAGAATCATGAAACCGGATAAGGGTGGTGGGGTCGTGATTTTTGACAATACCCAGTATCACAAAGAAATAAACAGTATCCTACATGATTCAGGAAACTACGAAAGGACATCCCTTAATCAGATAAACACCGGTACAGACGCATTGATTATGCCATAGAAGAGTACTTAATTGACAAACGGATTACTACTGAATTATATGACTACGTTAAAACTGAATATCCAATCTTGGCACGCATAGTTGGAACTCAAGATCCATAAGAATAAAATTAATCCACCTTTTAGACCTATTATCTCGGATCTAAGTCTAAGACATTTAAGATAGGTACTATCATTGACAAATGGACAAAGCATATCTACGCCAAAGTCAACCATTTGGTTAAAGACTCATGGGACTTTTAAGCAAATTAACCATGGACGTGTGGGATGAAAATTTGACGCTCAGAACCATTGATGTCCAAGATCTCTTTTCCAGCATACCTGTGAATTCAGGACTGGAACATTTCCTGAGTAGTTTAAGAAAATATCTAGGAGGCAGCTGGGACAGAACTAATTTAATTATGGACATGATGAGTTTGGTGTTAGAACACAACTATATAGAGCACCAAGGCGAACTTTATAGACAATCTCGAGGGGTAGCCATGGGAGCATCATGTGCCCCTATTTTCGCCAACATGGTGATGCTAGAGTGGGAAAACCAGTACATATTTTCATGCGAGTTCTACAAATATATTAAACTTTATACTAGATTCTTGGATGACGTGTTCATCATTTGGACTGGCCCAACGGAGATGATCACAACTTTTGTGGAATACCTCAATAACACCACGGACTTTTTGAGATTCACGTATCAATACGAGAAAAAGGGTATCGCATATCTGGACACGTGGATTGGCAATACAGGCACTGGATTCATTTCAAGGCTTTACAGAAAACCAACTTTCTCTAACGACTATATACACTTCACTAGCTGCCACCCGACACATATTCAAAAATATAGTAAAGGGCCAGTGCATCAGAGCAGCAAGGATGACATCCACTTATGAAGATATGAACAGAGAATTAGATAACATCACACAACTCTTTTTAGAAAGGGGATATCCCAAAAAGTTATTGGAAAACACAACCCTTTTTGTAAAAGCACAATGGGGACTTAAATATAAACCATTGTTAGGGAGCCCCATCATTACACAGAACAACAAGAGTAACGATTGGGACAATAGAGTATGTGTAATAAGATTCAATCCGTTTGCACACATGATTATAGACATTCTTAAGAAACATTGGACTCTCATTACTTCTGCGGGCACTTTAGGGAGCCTAGTGGGAACTGAGATATGTACAGTGTATAAGACAGGAAACAACATTAAAAACTTACTAGAGGGTGGAACGAAGAAGAACGACAAAAAGAGTATATTAGGGACTAAAAAATGTGGACGTTGTAAACAATGTAGGCACATCAATACATCCCACACCATTAGACTTGAAAACACCATGCACTCGAAGGTACATTGTACAGTAGGTAATTGTGATTCCCAACGGTTAGTTTATATAGCAACCTGTACCGCCTGCCCGGCCTTTTACATAGGCAAAACGGAGAGGAAGATGAAGAGGCGTATATATGAACACATGTACAGTATTAAAAGAGAGGACACTAAAAATGCACTATACAGACACATACAAGAAAAAGGGTTAGAGCATGAGTTTAGGTTTTCAATTATTGACCAAGTAGACGTCAAGGATAAAGGTGGAAACTGGAAGACATTTCTTGCATGGAAAGAAAGTAGATGGCAAATTTGTTTCGATGCCACTACACGACCTGGCATCAATGACTTCATTAGCATAAAACCCTTGCTAGCATTGAATTAAGTACTTCTAGGTAAACACTTACTTAGTTTTAATGTTACTGCACTACACGCACTTTATTGAATTTTAAAACAAATAAAATAATTAATTGTTCACAATATTTTCATAACATTTCTAATATATTATTACAACAGGTTGTGTTCATTTTGTTAAATGGACGATTTTAGCTATGAGGGACAAAAGGAAAATACATTACTTTGTTTACATGTTTGACAAGGAGTTATATCTGTTTACAGAAAGGTCTTTTGAGTTTTAGACTTTCACCATAAGTATCATATTGATCCATTATGCAATATGTGAGTGTATTGGAGGTTTATTAATTTATTGTTTTATTTCTCACTTATTCTTGAATGTGATTTTTATTATTAATGTACGTATTTTAAAATCATCAACTGGATATATACATTTTAAATATTTTAAATATTGTAGCACTTTTACATTGAAATAGGTATATAATATTTCAGTATGCATTTTATTTAGTACCATATGAGTGTTGGTTCTAAGGGAACATTGCTGTTTTAAGACTTAATTGGTTTTTTGGCGCCGAAACTTGTATAAATAGAATGTACTGCTGTAAGGAATTGGTTCTGAAGAAATCTGTACTGTCACAGATGAAAGCGCTCAACCACAGGGATTTTTTGTGAATAAAGTGTGCTATTTGTGGATTTTATCGGCTTCGAGTGTTTTTGGAGTACACTATTCTTGCTATTTTTCTGCAAGTAATTTGATAGCCATAACAGTTTGGAAATCAGAACAATTGCATGGTGGTCTGAAGTCACTGTACAAATGTTTTTCTTTCTTTTGAAACACAAACAAAATGCTAGAGCTTACAAAATACCACTTTGGTCAATTTTTTTTTCACAAAAGCATCACTTTAACATAACGTGATCAAGACTATCTGTAAACGGACATCCCCCTTACACTGATGTGCCTATTTACTTCACAAAATGGATATGTAGATGGGCAGTGTAGCTAATTAAAGCCCATTTACTTCACAAAATGGAGATGCAGATGGGCAGTGTAGCTAATTAAAGCCCATTTACTTCACAAAATGGAGATGCAGATGGGCAGTGTAGCTAATTAAAGCCCATTTACTTCACAAAATGGAGATGCAGATGGGCAGTGTAGCTAATTAAAGCCCATTTACTTCACAAAATGGAGATGCAGATGGGCAGTGTAGCTAATTAAAGCCCATTTACTTCACAAAATGGAGATGCAGATGGGCAGTGTAGCTAATTAAAGCCCATTTACTTCACAAAATGGAGATGCAGATGGGCAGTGTATCTGAGTAAAGGGAGAGTGGGAAGGTTAGCTGCAGTGTAAGAATGTAGTTATAATCCATTTTTGCTCTGCTGAAAGATGGCAACTACTGACAGCAGAATTCAGACATTCTGCATATACAGCAGTTACTAATGTTCTCTGTTACATGTTGCATTTGTTTATAGATGCCTTCAGTTGGTTGTTGGTGATAAATTCAGGAAAAATGATAAATACAGAAATAACTCTGCTATGAATGAAATGAGTTCTCTCCAAAGGACATGCAGCAGTAACATACCCACAACAGTGACTCTTGTCACTATGTCTGAGAACCCATCAGTCACCTATTCTTTTACCTTGACATCAGAATGCTTCAGTCCTAGCAGCAACCTGCTACCTGCTCCAACATAACTGAGTACAAAATGAGCTTTGTTTTGCTCGTAAAGGAGCATACACACGACCTCCAACCCCACTCAACAAAGCCACAATGCAGAGGAACTCATCAGCTGTCGACTGAAAATAAATTGTAAGCATTTGTAAGGAAATAGTTTTGAAACTGAAGAATTACATGTTTCTGCAGTCATTCATGAAGAAGCCAGGATGGCTTTTTAAAGGTTTGGGTTTAGAAGTTATATGCAGCCTTAATACAAAGTTGAATATTTTTTAAGTACAAAGAAAAAAACAACTTTCAATAACCAAAGCTTACTGAATTTCAGCAAATCAGCACAATTCTGGAAATCCATAACTGCTAAGTTTCAACCCATCAGTATCACGTTGTGAGTCCATGGTATCACAAAAGTTTTTGTCAAGCCATACTGTGGAACTATTAATATTGCACAGAACTTCCTGCGTCTACAGCATAAACTACAGTTGTGTAAGCTGAACTTCCCATAATCCACAAATGCAACACATTACCATAAACATAGTAAATGTTTGAATGATCACTGCTGCAATCGCTTTAGCTATATGGGTTTATCCTATCAAGGGTATAACAGTCGGCCAGCTTCCAAAACTTCAGGGCAACTTCCAGACACCTAAACTGCCAAGCAGCTCTAGCTGAGCTGATCAAAAGACAAGTTTGGGTGTGAAGCCCTTCAGAGCTTTCTTGACAACAGAGAGAGAGAGGCTGAACCCTGAAAGAGCAATGCTAGGAACAACAAAAAATAAATGTTCATACCCTATAATAAAAAACACACCAAAAAACAAGGGGGATGGAGGCAGGGATCAGCTACTGCAACAATGATTATTTGAACATCTCCTGGCATGATAACCTCAACTTACACAACTGTACTATGTTCGTCATATTGATCACTGCTGCAGTAGCCTTAGTTATATGGGTAGATTACCTTAGCTGCAGAATCCCCTTTAAATGGTCCTAGCAAAGATTAATCTGGAATTAGACAAGGAGTCAGGCTTATAGTGTTTTGTAAAAGTATGTACAGAGAGCCAAGTAGCAGCTTCTAAAATACATCTAAAATCTGTGTCTATATCACTTCGTCAATGTGACTAACCATCAAATTCCCATCCGTCGAACTTAATTCATCAAAAGCTAAATTTGTTGAGCATTCATTTACATTCATTTTTTCCCAAGGAAGAAAATAGTGGGCCAACCTAACAACCCTCACTCCCCCCACCTAAATATACCAACTCTGAGATCGCACTACAGTGGGAAAAAGTGAAAATTCCCAATGATGGCCAACTAGTTTTTTCCCCTGGGAAAAATTTACATAAATGAACAGTCGATGACTTTACCTTTTGATGGATTAAGTTCACCAAATAGGGATTTGATGGTTAGTTGCTTCAACAAAGTGATTTAGACCCCTACAATCCAACCCTTTCCAAAAAGCCATAGATTAGGCCAAAGCTCTTGTACAGTGGGTCTTGACCCTGCCTAGAAAAGTTTTGTTATGGTGAGTATAACAAAAAACAATAGCGTTAGACAACCATTTGAAGTCATCTGTTTTGACACAGGTTGTCCCTTCTTCTTACCTTCAGAAGAAATGAACAATTGATCTGAAGAGCTAAAAGGTTTATTTCTAGCAAGGTAGTATTTGGGTTGCCTGTGGACATCCAATGTATGGAGTATCCTTTCTCCCTCATTTTTAGGTTCAAGAAAGACAACAGGGCAATGGATAATCAGCCTAAAATAAAATCAGATACCACTTTATGCATAAAAGTAGAAACCCTGTCCATATGGAAAATGAGATACGGCTGACTCACCATAAGAGCTTGCAGCTCAGATACCCTTCTTGCAAAGGTCAGCGCAATCTGTAAAGCTGTCTTCCATGTTAAGAATCTCAGTCAGACAGATTAACTGATTCAAGTGGAGCAAGTGTTATCTTCTCTAACACAACATTAAGATCCTAAGGAAAGTAATTAGTTTACTTGGTGGCCTCTTATGCAAAACCCCTTTCAAGAACATTTTGACATGTGACTGCATAGAAAGAGCAGGATCTAAGGGCAAACATGCTGAAATGGCTGATAAATAAATCTTGATACAGGAATATGAAAGTCCATAGTAACTCAAACAAATATTGTAAACCCAGAGAACAAGTAGCCCTAAATGGGTGCTGGTTATGTTGTTGGCACCAACTAGAAAACCTTTTCAATTTGCTAATGTATGATTTTCTAGTAGCAGGCTGTCATGCCTCCATTAGTAACTACTGCACTTCATCAGTAAACAGGTACCTAAAAGGGATTAAGACCCTATCATCCAGGCAGGCAATTGAAGATTATTGATGTTGGGGTGTATCAAATACCCCTATTACTGTGTGAGTAGATCCAGTCTATGAGGAAGCTTGTGGTAATTGCCCCTGGCCATTTCCAAAAGAAGGGAGAACTATGGTTGCCTGAGCCAGAAGGGAGTCACCACAATGATCTTGGCAGATTCCTTCTGAATCTTCAGAAGTACCCTGGATATTGGTAGAAAAGCATACAAGCACATTCCTGTCCAATGAAAATAAAAGGCATAGGTTTTCCGTGCCTTCTTACATAGAGTTGTGGAACAGAATTTTGCCAGTTGATTGCTCAGAGAGGAGGCAAACAGGTCTACTTTAAGAACTCCCCACAGATGGATCACATTTTGGAAGACCCCTGATCTAGTTTCTATTTGTAAGGATCTTCCCCAGTCTTGCTCAGCTTGCCTGCCACAAAGTTTTGTTCTGATGGAGTGTAGGATGCCTGTAGAGTGAGACTGTGCTGTGAAGCTATATCCCAAGCTAACATGACTAGTCTGCATAGGAGGTATGCTGTGGTTCCCCCTTGCTTGTTGATGTACCACATGACTGTAGTACTGCTTGTAACCACTTGAAGTGGTCCCAGAGACAAAGGATGGTTCAGAGAGTTGAGTGCCTTGGTCTAGCCAAGCATCTCCTTGATATTTATGCGCTTGCATCTGTCCTTGGTGTTCCACACTTCCTATACTTTTATCTCTTCTGAAACTGCTCCCCCAGCAAAGTTCATAGCATCTATGGTGAGTGGCTGC
Source organism: Protopterus annectens (assembly GCF_019279795.1). Classification (NCBI taxonomy): domain Eukaryota; kingdom Metazoa; phylum Chordata; order Ceratodontiformes; family Protopteridae; genus Protopterus; species Protopterus annectens. The sequence goes on along the minus strand of NC_056734.1, from coordinate 402,636,995 downwards.
TTTGTATCATGAAGGAAAAGGGGGAGACTTGGAGTTAAGGACATCTGTTGTCTCCATGAAAAGATTTCTCTTCTGACAACCGCCAGCACAGGCATTTGAAAAGATAAAAGGTGTTGACATTGGGACCAAAGAGATTTTAGATACCACTGTATCTTTCTCATGTGGAATTTTTCCAGGGGTATCATGAGAATCATAGATGCTTTGAGACTCAATACTGAAAAACATTAGAAATATATCTAAAAGATATACTTTTTTTCCTTTTTAAGAAAAGCTGTTTGAACGGAGGTGTCTAGTTGTCATCCCAGGAACATAATCCTATGTGAGGAAGTCAAGAAAGAATTTTGAATGTTTTTTTTTTCAAATCTCAGCTTGTGTAAGAGATCTCTCATCCTAGAGAGACATTCCCAAAACCTTGAAAAAGACTCTACAACTATAAACAAGTTGTCTAAATGTAGAAAAATGTGGCTACCCTGTAGCCTGCAATGAGCCATAGCTGGAGGTAGACACTTTGTGAACACTTTTTGTGCAGTGGATATTCCAAAGGGCTAGTTACATAACTAATAGTATGATCCAGACACACAAAAACCTTAAGAAATGGCTGAAGTCCAGATGAATAAGAATGTGATTATAAGCATCTTTAAAGTCTAGTGTTACCAGGAAACTTGAAAGAGAAAAAAGAAGTAACTGGTTGTGAAGTGACCACATTTTAAATTTGGGCACTATGGTACTCTCACAAATAGGTTTAGGAAAGAAATATCCAGAACTGGTCTCCAAGCATTTCTTTCATTGGCACTAGGAACATCCATGAATAAAATCCCTCCCCCCTCCTGTAAAGGAGCAACCGGTTCTATCACTCCTTGACACAGCATGTGATGAAGAACAGGTGGAAACAAAAGTGTCTGATCTGAGAATGAGGAATGACTGTTTGGAAAGAAAGAATTTCCTTCCAATGTCATCTGTAACCCTGATGACTTATTTTCAGATTCTGTTTGTCTAAAGCAATCTCTTGCCTAAGAGAAAAATGGAAATTCAGACTTTCTTGAAGAAAAAAAAAGACCAGGGTGGGCGGAGGTCACAAGGTTTCATGAATAGTCATTCAGACTTCTTGGACTGTTCTTGGTTTCAAAAGGTTAAAGACTTGTTTTTGGAATCCCCTTGCCATTTATTTTTAAATGTGTGTTTACTTGATTTTTTTTTTGCCAAAATTAGATGAGGAGGTAAAAACAAATCCCTTGGACAATTTGGAAAAGAAAGGCTGAAAAATCTTAAAGATTCACTGGCTCAGCTTGCCCATTTCATCCCACTTTTCAATCACCTCTGCAGCAGAGGGGTCAAATACTAAATCTGCATCCAAGGGAGAAATTTAAATCTCATTTTTAACATAATCTGGGAGGTTCAGAGTATGCAGCCATGCAAACCTCCTCTAAACAGTAACAGTAGCCATAGCCCTGGAAGAAGTATCAGCAGAGTCATACACACACTGCAAATAATGAGTAGTGACCTGTGCAATAGAAGAAAATAAGTTATTAAAAACAGTTTTATTTCTCACAGGAAAAAAACTGCAGATAAAACATTCCTCGTACTTTCACAAATTGTCAGAACAAACTTTATCATATGAACTTGACAATTCAAAATTCTGAAAATAAAGTTTCAGAACTATACACTTTTCCCATACCCATCAATAATTTCCCATCCTTATCAGAAAGAGTAGGATTTACGTTAACAAAGTGCTTAGCAGCAGTGGGGTCACCGAAGGTTATAGTTGAAGGGTCCGATTTGGGAATAGTGCATAAAAAAATTTAAAAGACTGAGGAACTTCACACAGTCTATCTTCCTATTTAGAGACAGCTAGATGCCTATAAAAATTGCAGGCAGTACACATACATCCTCTAAAGCTGACAGAACAGGAGGAATGGGTGTAGGGTCTGAAAAATCCTTATGTACAACTCATATTATTTTCTGAAGGACTGAGAAGCCACAGTGTTCTCCCACTGAAAACAGTGACTCCTTGCAATGCTCTCGCAGAAAGAGAAATCCCCACAGGGAGAATCAGAAACTGAGCTCTTCTCTGACTCTGAATCAGAAATCTGAGGAAAAAAAACTTGCATCCATCCCTGCATCTTCCTGTTCAGATTCAGAATCTTGAATCTCATCAGGAAAAGTGGAATCTATCTTTATTTTACCAGAAACTACTTTAAAAGAAGGATCAATAGCCTGAATTAAATCCTGAGCCAGACCACTACTCCTATCCAAAGAAACTTAAGAAAGACTACATACATGCTTGGCTTTCTGTTTCTTTTAGACAGAAAAAATGGGGCCAACCATGTTATTATTGACAGTAAATGCTTCCTCACACATGGGCACAGCATTCTGATACAACAAAGAAATCTTCCTTGTTTTCTCTACCAGGACTGACAAGAGTGGCTCTCCCTTGTCCACTGAGGGGACCCCAACAAATGCAGAGGATGCATTTAACCCCCGGTCTATACTGGCTGTAGATCCTACACTAGAGGGATCCAGGGTAAAAGATAAATGGTATGAGGTTTAACAAATGGTCATAGCAGAGTCACCCACCTGTGGCTGAAGCAAATTGCTAGCTTGCTGTGGTGACAAAGGCAGCAAAGGCTGTTTGCTTATTTTTTTTCTTTTTGTGGCTGGAAGAATGACTGATCATGGGACCGGCAGTCTGGTCCATGGTCAAGACGAAAATATTGCCTCTTTCCCAGGGAAGACAAGTAGCAATCATGAGTAAACACTACCAGTCCACAAAAGTTTCTTTTTTGACAGAAAAAAAACATAGTAGAAAGCACTTTAAAACATTATGCCAACCCCACAAAAGAAAAATCAACACAATTTCTCAAAAGAAAAAAGATTTTCAGTTACTTTACACAACTTTAAACTATCAGGAAAAAAATAAGTGCTTCATTTAAAAGTACATTGCAGTCTCTAGACAGTCCATTAGGAGAAAACACTCCTAGCTTTAAAACAACTATCAATAAATATCAACAAAATTAAGAAAATATATTTTTTTTCCACAAAGGGAAATTATCTGCCAAGCAAAGGAAAGCATAAGCTGACCGTTGATCCTCAAAAGCCTCAGAGGAGCGTACTCTTCAGCAGCAGTAAAACTCTGAAGGGCTTTGCACCCAAACTTGTCTTTTAGTCAACTCAGCTTGCACTGCTTGAGAGATTGGGAGTGTTGAAGGTGCCACAAAGCTTTGGAAGCTGCCCAGCTTTAAATCCTTGACCGAGTATAACCCATATAGTTAAGGCTACTGCAGCAGTGATCAATACGATAAATATCTGCAATTTCTGCGACAAGAACTTAGAACACCAACTGCAACAGTATTTCAAATGTATTGGCATCCTTTCTAATACTTTTTCTCACCTTTCCAAAACTCAGAAATATCCATAATTTGTAATTAGCTAAACCATCAGCTCCTCTTGTATCCTTTCCTGCTAAAAAAAAAAAAAATAGTGATAAAATAAAATAAAATAATACAAGTCCTGGTTACTGGCTGTCTGGGACTCAAGCATAGACATTTGGAAAAATGAATTAATTAGTCGCTAGCCATCACTGAAGTGCAACATACATTGTTCCACTGATTTTGTGCAGAAGGCAGGAGGACATGGACAAAATCAGGACTGTCCTGCAGCAATTGAGATGGGTGGCAACCCTAAAAAGATTTTGTGTATCCCTTATAAAGTTATGCAGATACTGCAGCAAAGGGAGGCATTTTTATCCCTAAAGGTAAAGACTCTGGTCTATTTTCATATTTCAAATTTCAAGCAAACTATTATTAAAAGCAGAGCAATACACGTTCCCAGGTGACACAACTAATAACTGAGATTACAAAGCTTGAAATGCGGAAAGGGAATAGTAATGTCCATATTGTGTGTCTGGATAATTGTTCAATACATAGATTGTTATGATTGTATCTCCAGTCATAACCATGTTATGTGTCTGCTCTCAAGGTGAAAATCTTGGCATCCATTTTGAGAACATATAATAACTGGTTATGACCTGTGTGACCCAATCATAACTCTCTGTAGTGCATGGAGTTTTATCTACTCCATGCACTAAGAGTTACAGAAGAAAACAAATGCTGAAGTGTTTTGCTGGCTTTGAAAGCCAGTAAATCAATAACACAGTAAATAAATTTAGCAACAACAGGCAGGAACCAAATAAACAGACTTTATTCACTCTCCAGTGCTTCGGCAAAGCCTTCAAGAAGTATAGAAATGTAACTGGAGGAAAAGGTCAGGGACAGTTTTTAAATACTGTTTTAATTTCATTAAATTGTGTGCTTAAAAAATTATACTTCCTGTACGAGGAAGATATTCAGCGACCTTTGAGTGTGAAAGAACATCCCTTCCCTGATACTGGACAATAGCAGTACATAGGGGTATGTAACAAATGTTACACACCTCTGAAAGTGCTGTACGGTCATGGTCATGCTAATGAACCACATAACAGATTTATCTTTCTTTTTTGATTTTAGAGAATAATCACAACATAGTTGTACTACACACACAAAATAAAAATAAAATAAATGATCAATAGTCTCTTTGCATGGTGTCAGGTTTAATTTACTACTACATCTAGCAATGTGCTGCAATTAAAGTTTAGAAATATTAGAAATAAATGGGTTAGACATTTTCACTACAAAGGAGAAGTGGATACTCTTTTTAAGTTCTTCACACAAAACAGCATCCAGAAACATATATAATAATGTATGATGCTTTTGCTGACTTTTTCTGATAGTCTTCATAACCGTCACCCCTTCTAGTATAGTTCCCTTGAGTTCATATTTAAAAAGATAACTTGCAGCAAAGTCAAGTTTCTTCCAGATATCAGAAGTTATGGGTAGGCAGGGATTGACAACATTCTTCCTCAAGTACTTAAGTTGTCCTGCTCCCTGGTAACAGCCCTGATATGGTTACTGATAAACAAAGTTCCAGCTTAGTCCTACAAGACTGAACTCATTAAAATTTAGGACTTCAGTAAAGTCCTTAGTACATTCTGGAATTAATTACACATTTCCCTTAATAACTGAGATGACGTTGATCGTTATAACATTCATATTTACTAACATGTCCTTTTTACACCACCCTGGCCTGAGCAGGCTTTTTCCTGACCAGATTAGGTGTTAAGGGCTATAACCAACCACTGAATCTTAGGCTTCAAATGGTCAGTGTAAGTAGTTATGGCCAGGCTATTGAAGCTTGATTATATGGCTCCTTTGTGTAGTAATTGAGGCAAAGGTCTTGTTGCAAAATTACTAAACTACCTCTGTACTTCGTGTTGTGGCTAAAATACTCACAAAAGTTGCACATTCATAACCATTTAACTACCTAAAAGATCACAAACTGCTTAACGATACAACTCATGGATTCCTCAAGGACATGGTGATGTATCTGCACTAGGGTTACTATACAAAGAAAAATTAGTCAGCCATGGTCAGTGCCTGGTACTCTGGACTCTTAGATTTATGGGGTAGGGGAGCCTTAGGTAGAGATGCACTTGTTTGCATTCATAAAACCTGAGACAACTTAGGTTCTGTCACACTGTTTGGTTTGCTTTTGCTGTTTTACAGCACCCTCTTGATGTTGTCCTGATGGTTTAGGCTTTCTGTAATACTGACCTCAAAGTTCTCCTGTTCTACAGTTTTTGTTTACCTCCTCCTCCCAGTGAATAACTTTTCCATTAGCTGTCACTCTCCCGCTCCTGAACCAGGTGTGTACTCAGAGGGCTTGAAGTGAAGCTGACACCCCTTAAACCATGCCTCCAGTGTTTCTAATTCTATATCTAGGCTTGTCTGATCGGATACTGAACACCCTAGTGCAAATGTGATTGTTGATCCAGTTTCCCCATGTCTTGTGTGAGGTTGTTCTCTAAATCCTTTGCAGTGCACTCGTCTTAAAAGTCTCCCTCAGTTACTTATCCATCCGTCTATCCATCCATCCTTCCCCAACCCCTTGTTTCCATTTCTGCTCATGGGTTAGGGTGTTACATCAAAAGTGACAGTTATCTAGTATCGGTGTTCACAACTCTGGGTCCACCCTGCTTCTGTTGTTCTTCCATACCAAACACATGCATGCACACTCACACCTACAACCAGTTTAGTGTGAATACGCCATCTGCTGCATGTTTTTTGAATGTGAGAGGAAGAATTTCCTGACTTTCCTTGGACATCATATGTTCAGTCCCCCCTCACTTACTTGTAACATTTACCTGTGCTTTTGTCAATACCGTGATGTCATTTCCCTCACTGTGCTTTTGTCAATATCATGATGTAATTTCCCTCAGAGTCACGGAGAACTGCACATGTTTTTGCCATGCCAATAAACTGGAATTGTTACTTTTTTATTCTTGGACTCCACTCACCTGTATAAAATTCATACAATTTATTCAGTGTGAAACAGTTAACAGAGCCTGCCACAACAATGAAGAATTCAGTTTCCTGTAAATTTCGGTTTGCCCTCTTTTCAGTTGACCAGGGTAATACAATTTCAAAAATGTGAAATCTAACAATCATTTCCAAGATCTGGGTTTCACTTTATTATCAAAATGGCTTACTGTTGTAAAATCTCATTTTTTTTCTCTGCTGCATGTCATATCAAGGTGCTCTAGATTCAGAGTTTACGCAACATCTTAGAGATAAATCAGAAAATGCTCACTACCAAGAATCACAAAAGGTTTTTCATTTTTTTATGATTCTTCATGGGACATAGCTTTCCAAACAGAAACTAATCTGTGATCAAATCTCTTAGCACTGACATACCTCTCAACCTCTTAGAGTAAGTAATCTGGACAAAACCATAAATAATGGGGGGACAAAGGCCCAAAATAGGGATAATTTTTAAATATTGCACTTACAAAGTTGGAAAGTTGATAGAATAACAGGTTTTGCATTTGCATGGATTTTCTGAAGGGTATGAAGTATGAAACTCAAATGTCTGTCATTATTTTCTGACTTAAACCCTGAGTGATTTGCCAATGATTTGCTAGAAAACCACAATCATATGAGAAATGAGCCAAAAATATGAGGTAAAATCTGTACAGTTGAGAGGTATGCTCAGCAGTCCCTTTTTTGGATACAGCCCCTAATTTTATTTCAAAATTTTGCTTTGGCTGTCCTATAATTAGACATTTTTTAGATGCAATACCTGTCAACTATTCATATTTTTGCAGAATGTCCATATTTTTGCCTCATCTTTTTGGTCTGTTCCACAAAATTTATTGTGCTCTAGCAAATCGCTGCAGATTGAACTCTCTTAATAATTACATATCTTTGAGTTTCAGACTTCATATCTTTCAGAAAAATGCATGCTGATAGAATGCATGTTATTCTAGTTACTTTCTGAGTTTATAAAAACAATACTTAAAATCTGTCCTTATTTTGCAGCATTTGTGCCCTCGTTATTTGAGACTTTGCCCAGATTTCTTATGCTAATTGGTTAATTGGTTGAGAGATATGTTGAGAAGTGTTATGTTAACTCTGCCAATGTTTGGGAAGTGTACCTAATATGAGAATTTATTTTTGTCTTGTTACTAATTCTGGGGGTAAATGTTGAAAGTTATGCCCATGGTAAAAGTGACAGGAGGTAACCCTAATGCATTAAAAATACTGCAGTGATGAATGGTGGGCAGGGTAAAGTAGCTTACACTGCAAAAATGTTTTACAAAATTAGGAAGATAGACCCTGTGAGTCAATAAACTCCATGTAGGCTTCACGCAAAGCCTACATGTATTTACATGTGTATGCTGTGATGTGTGGCTAGGAACAGCACTCATTGCATATTCATGCCACACACTGCGTTTAAACATAAATAAGCAAAGCTGTTGCTGGCCAGAAAACCATGTAAGTGAACACAAATAGCAATTTTGTTTAAATCAGAGCACTGAAGGTCTGCAGTTTTGCAGGGAATGCCACAATGATCACCAGGGCCTAACAGGTAACTCTCAATCTCTTAGTGCAAGACATCTGAACAAAAGCCAACAGAATGGGGAAAATGACCCAGAAATAGGGACATATTTGACATATTTGCTCTTTAGAAATGTGCAAACTGAGAACCAGAATAAAACTGAATGAAATGAATGGAACCAGCAAGCAACAGTCCACCCCAACTATAATTCAAAAGATTTGTTAAGCACTTTTGTCAGCTCAATCACCTGACTTCTTCTTATGAAGAAGTCAGGTGATTCTTTAGAAATGTGCTTGAATAACCAGGGGGTTGTGTTAAGATGCATATTCTCAAAGATTTGAAGTCTAAAACTCAAATGTATGTAATTATTGAGTCACATCACTCCAGAGATCATCCCATTGATATGACAGAAAACCAGGAATACACCAAAAGATGTAAAGGCACAAATTTGGACATTCTGTGAAAATCTTGACAGTTGAGAGGTATGATATGGTCCAAAGACAGTACAGGACAGTGTATCTACAGTGCAGATTATTGTGATATCCCATCCCTGGCATTCCGTACTGTAGTTGTGTAAATGATGTAGGGGCACATGGACTGCCATGTAAAATAAATACTCAGGGGAAGTGTGTGTACTGAATAGGGACACACAGATGAATTGTAGGAATGAACACAGGGAAAGAGGACAGGTGAAACAACCTAATGTACAGCAGATGAGGGCATGTCAATGGAAGACAGTTGTAGCAGCAGCACCAATCACATATCAATATGGTACAGTACAGACTTCTTCTTCTTTCAGCTTTTCCCGGTTAGGGGTCACCACAGCAGATCACCTGTCCGCTCATGATTGGCAGTGGAGTTTTACGGTGTTGAGTTGCCAGCCTGGCACCCAACCTTCCACAGAAAGCACACACACACATGCACTCACACATACAGCCAATTTAGAATGTCCAATCCACCTAAAGCATGTCTTTGGGATGTGGGAGGAAACTGGAGCACCCAGAGGAAACCTACACGACCACAGGAAGGACATGCAGACTCCGCACAGAAGGCACCCCAGCCAAGGATTGAACCAGGGAACTTCTTGTTGTGAGGCAACAACGCTAACCACTGCACCACCGTGGCCGCCCCATGGTACAGTACAGACTGCACAGTGAAAATGTGACTATCACACAAGGTGACATAACAATGGGGAGGATGTCTTTGTGAGATAAGCATCCTTACATGAACAATGCAGAGGACCTCTATCAAGGATGATACATACAATTGGGGTAGGGTACATTTTGTGAAGTTGTGCAAACTAATTTGTTTGAATATGTGTATAATCTCAGCAGAGGTCTCCATCAAGTGGGACACAGGTAAAGGCTCATGGCAACATTAGAAGAAACATGCAGAATCGTGGACAATATTAGAATAATACCACTAGTAATCCCATGTCTCTGACATAACATATGCGATTTAGAGTGATCTGAGATGGTTCTGCACAAACACACTTGTACAACTATTATGATATGTCTGCACTCTATGAGGGTAATCATGCACACCATTCTGACACTGTAACATCTGCTGGAGTTGTTAGGTGGGACACTGCTATACCTGTATGTGATCAATACAGAGTAGTTGACTGGTGTGTATGGCATACACATATGGCACAATCCACACTGTCACAAATGTTACCCATGCCATTAATGTTGTCAAACACCTATGTATGTACTGTGTGCATCACCAGAACAGGTAGCACACATGAATCTGGTGTAACAACATGATAGGGGTTCTTCAATATCAGATAGTAATGTTTATGCCACAGAAAGAATACCTAGGTATGACCAATAAGATGTGTGACAGCTCACTTTGACAAAGGTGGTACACTTCAGGTACACATCACTGGAAGATGTGTGATGAGATGCATGAAGAAGGATGCATTGTGCACAGCTACTGATGTGATGAAGGCTGGGAACTGTGGAGGTATTATGGCCTCTGATGTGGGTGCCCTTCGCATACTCAGCAGTTGTGTCACATACAAGGAAGTAATCAGCACTGGTGTACATTCCACATACCATCTACCCCAGGACACAGGGCTCATACCTACTGGTCTGGTTATAGGGTGTGATGTCCACATTATACTTGGGTTGTGTGTTTGTTTTCCTGACATAACAAATCCTCCCATCTTTTTGTGTCATTGCCTTTGTTGTCATGGCTGTAGCAGTAATCTTTGGTGTGTGTTGATACTGTCTGTATTATACTAATATCACAGTTGGAGTCAATGATTACCCACAATCTGCAGTCCTTCAGACAGCTGTTTGGACACAGGATATGTATGTCATTTGTGATATCTGTGACTTAAATAATGGACAGAAAAGGGCCTACCAGGCAGCCCTGATGTACAAACCTGATCACTGGACCTGAGATATACTTCACTTCACACAACTCAACATATTTCCATGCCATTTATATGGTACAATGATCTCCCCACTTGGTGATATAAGTGTTTATGGTCACATCTGGCACTGCTGAATGAATACCTGAGTGTGGATTTGTGTCAAATGCCTTGGTCTGTTCAAGTTCAAAGAATAATAGTGGTGTCATGATGCATGCCCTCAATGACCTCTTTGAGGACATCTAACAGATGTAACAGACATGATGTAGCATTAACAACTCACACAGCTCTGTTGTACACAGCCAGGAAATTACTAGTGTCCATTTAGTAAAAGGTCCATGATGACATGTTGTCTACCTCAAAGTTGAGGAGAATCAGGATCTATCTATACATGCATGCATCAGGTGCTGTCCTCCCCAACCCACATGGATGCATGTTGAGGTGCACCCATTTAAATTAACATAGTCTGTGTGGAGGGTGTGTTGAAGTGTAGATTCAACCGTGTCAGGAAGGTAAATGTACTGAGTCATGCGATAGGCAATCTGTGATGTTGTTCAATCTGTGATGCCCATTGAATCTGTATGATAGGCACGGATGAAGGTAAGCCAGTGCATACTGGCTATCTTGATCTGGGCTAAGGTTTGGACACAATCCCCCATGCAGGTTTCATTGAGAAACTCAACCATCTGGGGATTTACCCTATGTCACTAGGTGGGTAACCAACTGGCTCACTGACAGAACACATACTGTGAAAGTTGGTGAATCAACCTGTACTAGTAGGGCTGTCACCACTGGTGTACCCCAGGGATCTCTGCTTCGCCCTATACTGTTTGGACTCTTGACAGTTCAGGCTCAAGTGTATGGCCTTTGGCATCCCATGTTTGCTGATTCTTGTATAGTAGGTATAGTCATCAATTCCAGGTATGATGATAACATACTACAGGTGGGGCTAACACAGACAAATGATTGGTGCCAAAGCCATAAATGCAAATATGTGTTCTAGTTTGGGCCTTCTGCAAAGTGGAATTCCATACTAATTACAGCATTGAGAAGAGCCTTGCTATGTTGAAACCCAGTGATGCAAGCACTGGGAACACATATAGATAACAATCTGAACGTCGACCACCAAGTGTCCACACTGGTATTGAAAGCCTATGTTGTGTACATCATCATATTCAGCTCTGAGGATTATATAACACCACTGTACTTGAACCTCATCAGAACACTAACAGAGCATAATGTTCTCTTACTCACACACACTCACTGACCTTTAATGTCAGCCTAGGCTTCCTGCTCCTCCCCCAACACACTGTGCAGGTGATGATAACTGTGCCATATCACTGTTTTGTATCTTTTGGATTCAGGAATACATAAGCTTTGTGTCTGACGCTCAGGGTGCATGGCTGACTTAGTGTTTACTATATCTGCAGTTGTGATGTTGAACAGGTAATTGTACTTTTAACTTATATTGGTCTTAGAAAGTTAGACAGTTGATAGCATCAAAAATTTACAGTTTTATTGTAAATTATCTTGTGGAGTCTGAAACTGCAATGTGTCTCATTACTTTCTAACTTCTCTCTTTAATGCTTTTCCAGTACAAACGTATGGTGCTAAACTGAGGGCATGCAGTAATCATTGGTACTTTTGAGAGGTATGACTGTGTGAATCTTTGATGCCTGAGTCCAACTACTTAATAATGGACAGACATAAGTTAAATACGTCTCTCCTGTCACATGTTAAGGTAATTTCTGTACAAATCTCCCACCTTTTACTTGCTTACACTGCCAAGTAACAGCATGCAAGGATATGCCAGTCATTCATATTATTACACAATACACTCCATGTTCAACACTTACCTTGTAAATCCAACAGCTCAACAGTTTTAGTTCAGGGCTGGCTCTGTCTGATGCAGGCAATACACAGCCAATACATGGGGAGGTAAATATTGTGAGAGTTGCCTGGCATCAATGTGATTATATGTATGTGCATATGAGAAAGGTTTTAGGCCCTTAGGTGGTGAGTGAGTGAGTGTGCTATGAATTGTCTCTTAGCAAATGCAAGGGCATACTGAGCACACCTACATTTGCCCACACCCACAGCAGCTGGTGGTTCCCCCTCTGACTTCTTATCTGCCTGTGGCTGTGGTGATCTTGGCATTGATGGTGGGATGTGTGCCCCTTACCCCTGCTGATTCTCCTGAAGCTGGATTCTCAAGATGGTGTTGTACAGCATGGCACATACTGCAAATATTTTAGTACATGTCCATGGATTGTACTGCAGAGCTCCCGCAGATGTATGTAGGCACCAGAACCACAACTTCAGCAGCCCAAACACACTCTCTATGATATTTCTGGTTTAAGCGTGTGCCTCATTATGGGGTTCTTCAACAGGTGTGTGTGCATTTCTGATGGGTGTCATCAGCCACAGTTCCAGTGCATAATCTGTATCCCTCAGTAAATGACCCAATGGGATATCCCCCCAGAGAACCTCTGATACAGTTGGGAGGTGTGCCAGATATGTGAGTCATGGTAAATGCCAGGGTTGCCAGCACACACATCCAAGATGATTTCCTTGGCATGACACACAATTTGGCAGTTAATAGAGTGGAAGCCCTTTCCATTAATCTAGTGCCTTCCCTGTTTCCAGGGTGGTGCCTTAATTTCTGCATGTATGTAATCTATGGCACCCAGTACTCCAGGGTAATGTGCTACAGGTAGAACTCCTGCATATTTCTGGCCCTATTCTCAGCAGTACAGGGGAAAATATATGTGGTCACTAGCATGTTGGAGTATAGCATTCAAGAATTAATGGAGGATCCTGGATGCTGATGCCTGTAACACCCCCAGCATGTCCCCTATTGATCACTGAAAGGTACCTGCAGCTAAAATACTAAGTGCTACACATACTTTTTGTAGATTAATGTATATGTATGTATTTTAAGAAGCTATCTAAGGGCTTGCACAAGTGTATACATACTGAGCACATGTGAGCCTGACTGCCATTTTGTAGTAAGCTGTTGAGATGTAAGCATGCATGTCTCTGTAGTCTGTCAGTTAATCAGTTTGTTTATATTTTGTGTTGCTGCTATCCATCTTGATGTGTTTCTATGTAATAAAACATCTAAATGAACTACCCTGCCTGCTTGTCATCTATGTTAGAGAGGGACGAGCGACACCTTTGTCCCCGCTATGATGAGTTTCCGTCAGTTTGCCCTGGGTCTGAGTTGATGGAGAGAGAGGTTGCAGAGTTCCTGTAGTGTGTCTCTATCCACCCTGTGGTGCTGTGCAATTTCCACATCATGTAGATTGTGATAATGTAAATGGAGTCTGAAAACTCTTCTCCTTCTTGGTTTTGGTCTATTAGCAGCAGGAACAGCAAAAACTTCAGCCTGTTGCACATGCACATGAATCAAAGCAACAGCAGCTCTAGCATTGTTTCTGTGTACACTCCTTTCTGTGGCTGTATTCCAATAGGTTTTGGAATTCACAGGGAAAGCCAGCACCAAGTCTACACAATTGCTTTATAGCTTGTTGAATAGCTCCTCTATCTTGGATTGGTTGATTAGCATACAATTCAGCTGCTTATGCTGTAATTTGCATGTCATGGTGTTTACCTTGTTTGTGCAGCTGTGCGCGGCTCTACACACCTTGAGACCCTCTTACTAAATCCAAAACGGTGTGCTACTGTGACGCACATGGTGTACACAGACCGTGTAGGCTTTATTGAATCTGGCTGAGAATCTTTTTCTAGCATTCTGTTTGATTCATTGCCATTTCCATAGTCCCAGTAAGTCATTCACCCAAACTCCTGGGCAATGCTGGACAGAACTATGTGTGTCTAATATAACATAAACAAAGGCAACATTAAATTATCTCTTCAATCTTTGCTTTTAAGCTCATCATGCTCTCTCTGTCTGTCTGTCTGTCTGTCTGTCTGTCTATCTCTGTCTCTATCTCTCTCTATCTCTCTTTGTCAAATATCTTTTTATTCAAAATTTTCATCAAAACCCAACTCCACCAAGTAGGTGACATATAAAAGTAATGGCTTCTTAAAGCCTAAAGGAGAATAAAAGAACTAATTTAGAATGTACTGATGTGCCATCTTCGTGTTTATTATGTTTTTTGTCTCCCTCTGGTGGTGACATGTTATTCAAACAGCTCAGAGTGCAAAACTCAATGTAGTACTGTTCTCAGTATTTAATTTTGTCTGCTAATAATAAGAGTAAGAAACAGTTAAATAGTTATGTTAAGTTTTTAAAACAATTAAAAACGTTATGAGAAAACAACACTATAATTATCCCCGAGTATAAAAGACCCAATAGTTCTCTGACGAAGGTTGCCATACAAGGTAAAATCCTACTTATGGTAAGAAAACAAATCAAAAGTTTTAACAATAATGTGAATAAATATTTTGCAGTTTGCATTTCTCCTGAAATTATTTTTTGCTACACCTATGAGTCTGCCTAAGTTGCACTGCTGTGTGAAAGACACGTGGAGTTTAACAGAAAGGAGAGTATGACTGTTATAACATTTAGGTAGCCCAGATTATAAAGAACACAGCAGAAAATAATGCAATACACAAAATATTTTAAAAACATTAGAATACAGAGGGAATAAGTATCACGTCCATCAAATTTTACATTAAAAAAAAAACAGATGATACTAAATTCACTGCGGCAGAGAACTATGTGGGACAGCAAAGGATTTTTTACCATGTTTAATATTAATAACATGCTCAGCAAGCCTGACACTAAAATGATGTAGGGAATCACCAACAAAGAATATTGTTAAAGGTGAACCATATATGGGGAAATGTGACAAAAACTGAGAAACAGTCATTCATTATACATCAAGGTATTAAAATATCACTAGTCAGATGATTTTAATTTTTGAATGAGTGCTTTTATACAACCAGCCACCAATTTTCTTTTTCTCCATTGTGTACAATATATTTTTTTACTTTTTAAGCAGTGTATTTATCTATATGCATCTGATAATTTTCTAAATATTACAACACTCTAAAATGACAACTATATATATATATATATATATTTTTTTTATATATGGGTCGCACCAGTCCTACCAGTAACTATAACTCCAAATGAATGTTGTTTGAAGCTAGTCTGCACCACTGACCAGTTTAGCATTGTGGACAATGAATAAGCCTGTGTTGTAGACAAGAGTATATGGTGAAATAAATCTGTGGAGTGTCAGTGGTAAAGGTGTATTAAAGGTGTATTAACCTTTGCACGTGTTAGTTTTGCAATTCTTTTTCATTTATTCTCTCTCTTTTGCCTCTCACCCTAACTGTAGGTGGGCCAGTTCTTTATGACAACATAAAACTTGTATACCAATCAGAGCAGCTAAATGGTTCTCACCGTGTTATGATGGATGAAGTAATAACACCTCAAGAATGCAAGGATCTCCACCAAGTTGCACAAGTAAGTACAGGAAGAACCTAGGAGAAACAGAATGTAATTACTTGTTCTCTAACAATAATCAGCATCTTATGAATATTAATAGTTTTAAAATGCTTTCTAAGATTTTAAATCTAAGTGTGTCTGCTAATTACTGAAATAAAATAATCACATAAGAAATGTAAGTGTGGAAATTGCTACATCATAACTCAGTCATATTTATATTTTATTGTGTGACTTTCTGCAGTGTTACTCTCAGGAATCACATCTCATCACTCTTTTCCATTTTATAAAAATGCAAAATGCATGCCAAATTTTATATATATATATATATATATATATATATAGATAGATATATAGATATATATAGATATATATATATATATATATATAGATATATATAGATATATATAGATATATATATATATATATATATATATATCTATATATATATATACACACACACACACACACACACACACACACACACACACACACACACACATATTATATATATATATATATATATATATATATATATATAAACAAACCAAAAAACTTGGAGGCACTGCTCGAGACTGAGACCAGCTAACCAAAACAACCACTGTACTAAAGGTTAGCGCTTTTGTTCCTTTTTATTTCATATTATGGAACTTCATCAGAAAGTAATATGTTTGTCATTAACTTTTTATTTATACTCATCTGTCCTGTTTGATAGCACAACTTAATTAATTAGTCAAAGAACTTAGTCATTAAGTAAAAATGCCATTGAAGTAAAGCTAACTAACATCTTGTCAATTCTGCTGCCCTTAGCCGAACAAAAGGGAGTTGGCTTCAGATCCCCGAATCCGCAGTGATGGAGATAGGCACCTCGTGGCATCCAGTGTGCCGACAGAACCAATCCTGGAGAAACTGGCAGGGGCTCGTGGGAGAGTTCTCTTTTCTTTGTAAAGGGCAGGGTGCCTTGGAATGGATTTACCCCAAGAGAGGGACCCACTCCCTGGAAAGCATCTCAGTTCAGGCAGCATCAGGTGAGCTCTTGCCAGCCTTTGAAAATCCGGGAGAGACAGTGTAAGTCTCGAGCCGGGCTGTACCCATATCCACAGCAGGTCTGCAAGGTGAACAGCCTCTGGCATGTTAGAACAGTGTAGGTAAGGGAAGTCGGCAAGCCAGATCCATAACTTTGGGATAAGAATTGGCTCTAAGGGCTGGGTCGGTCGGGCACGGGCACGAAGTGGGGCTGGGTGTGTGCCAGAGCTAGAAGAGGTCTCGCCCCCTCACTGCACTCCCCCCTCCCAGTGGGGGCCAGGGAGATGGCAGCAGTGACTCTGGACACGCACCAGGCCCTTACTGTGTGCCTGAAGCGGGCGCCGGACCCAACTGGTATCCCACATTGTCCGGCAGCTAGCAGCTGACTTACAATTGGTGCAGAGCAGGGGAATCTGACTGTTTAATTAAAACAAAGCATCACAAAGGCCTGAGATGGATGTTGACGCAATGTGATTACTGCCCAGTGCTCTGAATGTCAAAGTGAAGAAATTCAATGAAGCGCAGGTAAACGGGGGGGGGGGGGTAACTATGATTCTCTTAAGGTAGCCAAGTGCCTTGTCATCTAATTAGTGACATACATGAATGGATGAATGAGATTCCCACTGTCCCTACCTACTATCTAGCGAAACCACAGTCAAGGGAATGGGCTTGGCAGAATCAGCCAGGAAAGAAGACACTGTTGAGCTTGATGCTAGTCTGGCACTATGAAGAGACATGAGAGGTGTAGAATAAGTGGGAGGCCTCCGCCACCGGTGAAATACCATTGCTCTTAAAATTTTTTCACTTACCCTGTGAGGTGGGGGAGTGAGTCCCACTGGGGCTCTCGCTTATGGCTCCAAGCTCCCAGGCATACAGGACATTTATTGATGATTTGTTTTTTATTTGTAGTGGAGAAGCAAGTGATTTTCACACTTTTGCCCAAGATATTAATTTTAGCCTGTCTTGGTTAAAGTTCACAGTTGGTGGTGTAGGAGAGAAGGTGGATTTTTTAGATCTCTCCTTTCATACGGATGGTAGGAATATGTGTTTTCACTTTGCTATATACAGGAAAGACATTTTTATAAATAATTATTTACATTTTAATAGTGCCCGTCCTATGTTTATGAAATTAAACATTTTTAGGAGCCAGTTAATCAGGGCAAGCCGGATAATAAGTGATGATGTAAGTTCTGATCGTGAAGTAAAGTTTATCACTGACCTATTTTTGGGGTTACATGTCAGATAATCTGAAATGTATCACAGATGAAGTTAAAATGCATCAGTGTGACAGGTTCTCTCCTATATTAAAAAATGGAATCAGTGTTCAATGTGTTAGTACCAGACAAAGGAATAAAACTGACGTCACTGATGACAAACTGTTTGCACTTCCTATTATGATTTCCAAGGATAGTACAGTAATTAAAAAACATAGTAACAGTTAACTGGAAAATCATTATGGGTAATCCTGATTTACTTAAAGTTATAGGGGTAAACCTCAGTTCGTTATAAAGAAACTCACCAATTTGAAGATGTTACTGGAATTCCACCCTACTAATAGCATCAGGTTTAGTTTACCAAGGACAGGCACTTTTGCTTGTAGTTTTTGCAAACAGTGCAGATTTATGAGTAACACCAATGTAGTCAACTTTACCCTCTTAAACAAAGTAACTGTAATTAATGGTCATTACAAATGTCTTAGTAAAAATATAGTCTGTGTTAGCTTCTGTAGCACTTGTCAGTAGTTTTACATCAGTAACAGCACAAGGCCTCTTAAAGTTTCATAGTTTCATAGTTTAGTACTAGGCTATCTGCCCTGGGGCATTTGTAAGCCTAGCCATAGTGATGCGGCTTTTGCCACCCCATGAAATGGTACAAAAATATACAGAATAAATTTAGAATACTGTGCCTCTGTCTAGTAGTGACACAATGAAGGTCCCCTTATATAATAGAATTAGTTTACTGTGCCCCTGTCTAGCAGTGACACAGATGTGACCCCTGGGGTAAACTTACGATCTCCCATCCACTCATCAAGATTTCTCTTGAAGAGAGTCAGTGAGGGGCTCTGCCTAATATGAATTGGGATCTTGTTCCAAAGCATGGGAAGCCTCTGGGTTATGAATATATCACTCCAGCATGTCCTATTCATACTTGTGCCGAGGTTTAAGTCTTTAGCTCTCGTGGTCCTGATGGATTTGGATTTTTTGAGGTGGAGCATGTCCATCAGGTCCTGATTGGACATGGCCTTGTACATCAGGCAGAGATCACCTTTGAGCATGCGGTATGCTACTGAATAGAGCTGAAGTTTCTTTAGTCAGTCAGAATAAGACATATGTTGGAGACCCTTGATCCTCTTGGTGAGGTACTTTTGTGGTCTCTCCAGCTGTTGCAAATGCCGGGTGAGGTACATACCAAATGGGGCATTGTACTCAATCATGAGTCTGATGAGGGAGGAGTATAGGGGTACAATGACATCCTTGGATCTGGATGTGAATCCCTTCATGATGAGGTGTGCAAGGTAGAATGTTTTTCTAACCACTTTGGCAACGTGGGTGTCAAATGAGAGGTCGCTGTTCACTTGGGTCCCTAGGTCTCTGATTACTTTTTCCGTACTCAGTGGGTTGCTGTCTATGTGATAATTTGTGGGTACTTTGTTTTTCCCAAAGGGGATGACTATACATTTTTTGGCATTTAGTTTAAGGCCGTGACTCCAGCACCAGTTGTCTGTTTCTGTGAGGCCTTTTTGTAGGATGTATGTGTCCGCTGGTATATTGACTATGGCACCTAGTTTGCAGTCATCTGCGAACTTTGACAGCCACAACCCTCCCATGTTTGCTTTAACATATGAGAAATAAATGCCGAACAAGAGGGGTCCCAGGACAGATCCCTGTGGGACACCACTTGTGACTGGCTTTGAGTCTGACATTGCTCCAGCGATTTTAACTTTATGGGTTCTGTCCTTTGGCCAGTTTGCAACCCATCTAGTGACATAAGGGTTTACGTTTAAGCTGTTGAGCTTATCTATGATGCCTCAGTGGGGTATTGTGTCGAAGGCCTTAGCCAAGTCCAGGTAGGCTGTGTGGACTGCTTTTCCCTCATCAATGGCTCTAGTGACTGTTTTGAAAAAGTCAGCCAGGTTCAAAAGGCAGGATCTGCTCTTTACAAAGCCAAACTGGGTGGGGTCAAGTGTCTGTAGGTCCCCTATGTCTCTGTTTATGAGTTCCATAATGATTCTTTCCATAGATTTGCAGACCAGGCTGGTTAAGCTTATGGGGCGGTAGTTCCCAGGGTCTGTAGAGGTACCCCCTTTGTGGAGTGGGACCACTGTTGCTGTACGCCAGTGTTCAGGTACATATCCTGTAGTAAGGCTAAGGTTAAATAGCATTTTTATGTGCGGATTTAGCTCCTCTTGGAGTTCACGTAGCACGCAACCCGGGATACCGTCAGGTCCCACTGATGCTGTGTTTTTAGCTTTGTTGAGGGCAGTTCTCACTTGGACATCTGAGATGACAGGGAGATTACATTCAGCTGGGGTAAGTATTTCTTCTTTTGGGGGTGAGGGAGGGGAGAAATTTGCACTGAACCTGTCAGCCAGAATGTTGGCAATATCTGTGGGTTCAGTGTATTTTTTGTTGTTGTGAACTAACTCTGAGCATATCTGATGGTTTCCACCCAGGTTTCTAACATAGCTGAAGAAGGCTTTGTGGTTATCTTTAATGTCCTTAGCGATTTTTCTCTCAAAGTTGGCCTTGGATGTTTTTATGAGAGAACGTAGTTTTCTGCTAATGTTGATCAGAGATGTCTTCCCTTTATGGGATTTCGCTCTGACGTGCAGTAGTTTCCTTCTTTTGTTATACAATTTGTTAATGGCTGAGGTCCACCAGACAGGACGCTTGCCTTTGGTGGAGAGGGACTTGGATTTATTTGGAATTGCATGATCCATGCATTCTTGGAGATGTCCATAGAAAGCATTTGTGAAGGATTCGGCATTGTGGGATGTGGTATCCACTGGTCCAGTGGGTTTAAAGGATACCATCTCAGTCTTAAGAAGAGTGAAGTCTGCTTTTGAGAAGTTTTTCACTGTGGTCTTTTGTGCTGGGGGTGGAGGTGGGATATGTATATCCAGGGTGATTAGTTTGTGGTCAGATCTCACTAGTGAGGGGTATACTTCCGGTGTGGAGCATTTTGTCCCCATGTTTGTGATGATCGGGTCTAGTATATTATCTCCCTTAGTGGGAGAGGTGACTAGTTGTTCCAGTGCATTTGAATTTATGAATTCCAGGAACCTTTGGGCTAGGGTGTTAGGGCTAGAATAATGTACCCAATCTATGTTTGGGTAGTTGAAGTCTCCCAGTATGATGGTATTTTGTGATACATTCATATCCTCCAATGTCTTCAGGAAGGCTGAGTGGGGTTCCTGAGATTGGGAGGGTGTTCTGTAACATGCTACCAGTTGTATAGCAGTTTTGCCTATGGTTAGTTGCACCTGTATGGTCTCTGATGCTTCATGTGTTGCTACTAACCTAGAGGTGTGGGTATCCTTGATGAATATGGATACTCCCCCTCCCTTTGTGGTTCGGCCCGGGTTTTGGGGCCGAAAAGCATGATACGAGGTATAGCCTGGTAGCGCTGGGGTGCTCTCAGGAGCCTTGAACCAGGTTTCATTTACTGCACAGACGTAGATGTTCTCCATACTGAGGAGTGCATCGAGTGCCTGCATCTTGAGATTTAGACTTCTGGCGTTGAGCAGCATTACCCTTAGTTTTTTTCCATTTTTGTTTTCTAAGGAGGTGGGTTTGTCTTTTGAGCCTTGCCTAAAAAAGGCACTATGGGGGTGGCAAGAGCCATAGCTAATATCCGGAAGCCCAGTGATGACAGGTGTAAGCCATCCCTTGCGAAGCAGTGTGGCTTGTCCAACATGTCATCCCAGGCAGACAGACATTGGATCCCCTTAGAATGACACCAGTACTTGAGCCAATTATTAAAGCTGATCATCTTGTCTTTGTATTGTGGCATCATTCTTGGTGAGGGCAAGATGCTGCTCAGGGTCAGGGTCATACCAGCCTGGGCTACATAATCGGACAGCTCCTCTATGTCTCTTTTCATGTAGTCCAGGGAGGTACATCTCAGGTCATTCACGCCAGCATGGACAATGACGGAGTCATATTTGTACTTGCTTTGGAGTGACCTGAGTGCGTATGTTATGTGGCGGATCCTAGCTCCCAATAGGCAGCTCACAGTCACTCTCTCCTTGTTCAGCCTGGTAAGCGGGACATCAGTGTGTCTGACTATAGAGTCACCTATTACTAGTGTATCAGGCATGGTGTTTGGCTTTAAGGGCTGTGATTGGTTGACACACTGATTTATTGAAGTATGTGTTGCATGTGTTTTGTTTTGAGGTGGTGGATTTTTGGATGTCTGCTTTGGGAGCCTCTGTTGTTTTGGTAAGTTTTTTATTAGAGCCTCCGAGTATGTCTTTGTGTTTTTATGTGTTTGGTTTGCAGTTGTGGTAGGTCTATGTTGGACTGAGTTTGTTGTGTGTGTGGTTACCATCTCCTCCTGTCTGGTCATGCCAGCCCTGAGTTGAGAGAGTTCAGCCTCCAGTTTGGCTATATAGTTGCATCTCTCACATGTATTTGTGTTTGTTGGGAGGAGGAGAGGGTTGTCTGTGTACATGAGACAATTGTAGCATTGTCTCAAGATACCCAGATTAACCAGCTGAACTGGGGAGGACGCCAGTAATCTACCACTCGACATGCTAGAACAGGATAAGGGAGTGCTGTGCCTTTAAGGGAAGTGGATATTCACAGGCAGAGAACATTTAAAAGCAATCAAAGACAGAAGTATGTTAAATGCATTAAGCAAACAGTCTAGTTTGTGAGGTCTTTAGAAAGTTTCATTTTTATACTTGAACATTTTTTTAACTGGTGGGTGTGATAAATTATTAAAGACCAGTGAGTTAATGTAGCAGATTTTATCGAGAGCTGATCGTACACCAGGTCTCAATGAACATACCAATATTAAAAACTTACTCAAGTACAAGATTTTATAAATTCTTGTTTGTAAATCCTTTTGAATCATTCACACTGTATTTTTGTATTTTATATATTTTACATTTTATATGTTTTCTGCAGCTCTATTGTGCTTCACAAATATTTTATATGTATTCTGTTTAAGATATTTATTATAATCATTGGTATATTAAGATATTTCATTACATCAAATGAGACAACATCAGTAGAAAGAATTGACAAGATGTTAGTTAGCTTTACTTCAATGGCATTTTTACTTAATGACTGAGTTCATTGACTAATTAATTAATTTGTGCTATTGGATGGGACAGATTAGAGTAATGGGTATAAAAAGAAGTTACGTACTCACCGGAATGTTCTATCTGAGTAGTTGTACTTCATTTGTCTTCAACCTGTGGGGATACCGGATCCTTATTGGATCCGAGCCGGCAATCTCACCAGCATTTGCTCCGAGGTCCAAGCTCCTCCCCTTACTCATAATATACCTCCACTACCTTCCAACCCCCAGATCGAGTTTGCTGATCCTTATACTGATAACTCAACATGAAAAAAAAATACTTTATGACCTACAACTGCAGCCCACAGACTGTTCACATGATAAGGTCAGGGGGAAAGAGGGAGGGACGGTTGAAGACAAATAAAGTACAACTTCTAAGATGGAACGTTATGGTGAGTACATAACTTCTTTATCTGTAGTAATTTACTTCATTTGGTCTTCAATCTGTGGGACAGAGTCCCCAGCTACTAAACTCCTGGGAGTCCCTCATGGAAGGATATTCCGGAGCACCGTTGAACCAAAGGATGCTCTCCTTCTCAAAGTCAAATCTAATTTGTAGTGAGAAATAAAGGTATGAGATGAGGACCAAGTAGCTGCAGAACAAATATCATCCAATGAGACACTAGACCAAAAGGCCGCAGAAGTAGCCATGGACCTAGTGGAATGAGCTTTCACCTGACCCGGAGGAGACATGCCTCTGTACTTATAGACCTGAAGGATGCATTAGGAAATCTACTTAATAATAGTGACCTTGGAGATAGGTTTTCCCAAAAAGGGTTTATAGAAGGAACGCAAACAGTTGATCGGATCTATGGAAGTTTTTGGTCCTGTGTAAATAAAATCATAACTGTCTAGGAACATCCAACAAGTGGAGTTTGTATTCCATTTTGTTAGCAAAATTAGGAAAGAAGACCGGTAAATTGATGGTTTGATTGATATTAACTTGTGATGCCACCTTAGGAAAAAAGGATGGACTGGTCCGAAGGGAAACCCTATTTTTATGGAAAATCATATATGGAACTTTGATGGTCAAGGCTTGCAATTCTGAAACCCTCTTAGCAGAAGGAATGCTGTTTTCCAGGATAAGAATTTTAGATCTGTGGTTGCATCAGGTTCAAAAATCAGAGCGACCAAAGCTTGAAGAACCATAGTAAGGTCCCATGGGGGAACAGGATCCTTGACAGGGGGGCATAACAGAAAAGTCCCTTTGATAAAGGCTTTACACAGTCTGGAAAAGGCTAGTGAGGCCGAATTCTCACCAACATGAAAATGAGAAATGACAGCCAACTGAACTCTGATAGTAGAAGAACCAGCTCCCTGTTGAAAAATATTGGCTAGGAAATCAAGAATGGCAGAAATAGGAGCAGTGAAGGGGTTTAAACTCCTTTGAGAAGCCCAAAAGGAAAACATTTCCATTTACTGCAGTAAACCTTCCGGGTTGAAGACTTATGAGCAGCCACCAGAATAGACCTAACTGAAGAGGATAATCCAAGAGTCCTAGTGATCATGGGAACTGGAGCAACCAAGCTGTGAACTTCAAACTGTCCAGGTTCGAATGAGGAACCCCCGATGGGTGCGAATTCAGATCCTGAATGGAATCAAAGATCCAGGGTGGAGCCAGAAGGAGAGACCAAAGGAAGGGAAACCATACCTGGCGAGGCCAAAACGGGGCAATGAGGATCACTTTGCTCCCCAGTCGATGAGCTTTCTGTAGAAACCTCGGAATAAGAGGTACTGGAGGGTAAGCATGCAGAAGACCGGGAGACCAAGCATGGACTAGAGCATCTCTGGGGGACTCCCCTGACAGGAGGTTCAGAGCAAAAAACTTGCTGCACTTCATGTTGGAAGGAGATGTGAAGAGATCGCAGCAAGGCTGACCCCACTTCAGGAAGATCTGCTCTGCTACTGATCGACTCAGAGACCACTCATAAGGCATCAGAATAGTCCAACTTAACCTGTCTGATAGAATGTTGGACCATCCCGAAATGTGCGTTGCTATGAGAAAATGACCAGTGGAAATTGCCTGATCCCACACTCTCATGGCCTTGCGACAAAGGGGGTAAGATCTGGTCCCTCCCAGTTTATTGATGTACCAGACCACTGACATGTTGTCTGATTGAATTGCAATGGTTCCCAGAGGAAGAAAGGCATGAAGGGCCTGCAACACCAAAAAGACCGCCCTCATCTGTAGAATGTTTATATGCAAGCTGGTCTCTACAGGGGATCACAGGCCTTGGACTGTCCTGCCCAAACAATGCCCTCCCCCACCTGAGTTGGGACGCGTCCATGGTCACAGTGGCTTGGACGGAGGCTGAAACAAAGGGTCATCCCTCCAAGATTTACAGAGAGCACATCCACTACAGAAGGGACAACTGACAGACTTGAGTGAGTTGTATTGGATACGATAATGGAAGGTCCAACAGGGACCATTGCACAGCTAGTGTCCACTGTAGAATTCTCATATGAACCAGGCACACAGAAGAAGCTTTATGTTCACCACCATTAAACCTAAGGACCTCAAAACTGATTCTGCCAATGGGAGATGAGAATGGTAGATCAGAGAGACATGCATCCTCGGGTTTTGTATTCTCTCTGTGGTCAGGAAGATTTGCACTGTAAGGTGTCTATCCTTGCCCCAATGTAGTTTACCACCTGGACAGGATTTAGAAGTGATTTGGATGCATTGATTGTGATCACTAAATGCAGGGCGAGCTTTAAGAAATAATCCCTGGTTTGAGAAAGTAGATGAGTGGTGGGAGCAATGAGAAGCCAATCGTCCAGGTATGGGTAGACCCGAATCCCCTGAAGCCTCAGGTGAGCCACTACTACTGCCATCACTTTGATGAACACCCTGGAGGCTGTGGTGAGACCAAAGGGTAGGGCTCAAAATTGGTAATGATTAACTCCTAGCTGGAAGTGAAGGAACCTCCTGGAGCTTCTGTGCATTTTTATGTGATAGCAGGCATCCTGGAGATCTAATGAGCACATCCAGTCACTCTCTTGCAGGTACACCCAGATGGACTGTAGTGTGACCATCCAGAACATTTCTTTGGCAACTGACAGGTTCAGGGTAGATAGGTCCAGAATGGGCCTTAAGTCCTCCATTTTCTTTGGCACCAAAAAAAACCTGGAGTAGAAGCCCGATCCGGATTGATCAGGGTTGCTGTCTGGGCCTGTCCGAGAAAGGTTCTTGAGACTCAAAATTACTCGGACTGGCATCCATTCTGTCTCCCTCTGCCCTTGGGGGAAGAAGAACCCTGAGTGTCCCGGGAATACTGTGACTTCTGGAGCCACATCTTCTTTTGCCCTCTCTGATTCTGGGAAAAGGATCTTTGAGGGTTCGAGAAGAGGATTCTGATGGCAGACAGTGTCTTCCCATCATTCTCACTCTGGACTAAAGTCTCTTTGGCGGTCTTACCAGAGAGAGTAGAGTTATTATAAGGGGCACTGGCAAAGGACGCCTTGAAAGGTTCCAAAAACTGACATAGTCTGAGCCAGGCATTGCACCTCATGGACACGCCTGACCCAGCCGCCCTAGCCACTCCTTCAGTAGCATATGAAAGGAGTCACATGGACGTGTTGGAGACTACTTTCAAAGTGGCCATCCTCACAGAGAATGAGTGCATGTCATCCTGTGACATGGACTTAGGGGGAGACTCTGCCAGCTCCTTGACCAGGTCGAGCTGGAGTCTCATGACGGGGGCCAGTTAGTTCAGCACC
Source organism: Protopterus annectens (assembly GCF_019279795.1). NCBI lineage: Eukaryota > Metazoa > Chordata > Ceratodontiformes > Protopteridae > Protopterus > Protopterus annectens. The sequence continues at coordinate 402,610,218 of NC_056734.1, read as the reverse complement.
CTAATAGAAAAGGTTACTGATGCATAAACCCACTTCCATAAGCAGTCCATCATCTGTGACTCTCGGTCAGGAGGATGAACCAAGGAACTCTCCTGGGCTAGTTCTTTCTTTGTGGCTGCTGCTACCACTATAGCGTCTATGGAGGAGCTCTTGTTCCATGCTGGCCTATCTAAAGGTGGACTCAAGATCTTATCAAGCCATTTAGGGATTGGTTCCATGGTGTCCGGCTCCTTCCAGGCCCATGAGGTGACCAGGTCCACCAAGGGATCTACAAGAGGGGACACCCAGGAAGTAGATGGGCCCATGCTGAAAGCCTCCAGGAACACAGACTCATCAGAAGAAGATTTGGGGTGGACCAACCTCCCCACTGGCAAAGGATTTCCATGATGTCTCCAAAGGAGACATCCTCAAGAGGTGACCTGAGGAAACCTTCCCCATCATCCAAATCCATGTCCTCGGTGAGGGACTCGGGGGAGTCCAAGTGCCTCCTCTTACACGTATGCTTGCGAGGCACATCTCCGGTGGGGCTCTCCAAGGGGAGCTTGCAAGCCACTTGTTCCTCAGGGGGAACCATCTGAGGCTCCTTGGGCATGGGCTATCCCTCTGGTAAAATGATGGGAGTCATAGAAAGAGCTGAGGGGGTCAGGGCGGAGTCCAAGGGGATAGTCAAGGGTCTCAATCCAGTGGAGAGAACCCTTTCTACCACATTGAATGCCAAGGGAGAATGAACCTCCTGGGGAACCAATAAGGAAGCTGGTCTCCCTGGATCCAACGTGAGAATCGGAGCTAGGCCCAAAGTGGACGGAGCTCCGAGGGAGAGAACTTGGCCCGACAAAGCCGGACCCAATGAGAAAAGTTCCGCTCCCTTGGATCCGACACCCAAGCTCCGGCTCCGAGAGTGGCTCAGATCCAAACTGGTAGGATCTGACATGCTCCAGGCAGCTCTCAGCGTCGAGGAAGCATGTACCATTGGCATCAACCCCCTGACAAAGGCCATCCTCAGATCCGAGTACTCTGAACTCAGTGGACGGATCAGAGAAGGAGAAATCAGTGTAAAAAAAGGAAGTGAACTCCCCCTACTGAGGGAGAGGGGGCTGGCAAGATCCCCATCTGGATCTGAGTACGAATGAACCTCCTCATTATTTTATCCATTTCAACATCCTATAAACTCTGCATGGACCTTGATGATGCTAAGGACTCCGACCTTGTGGGTCAAGAAACTTAGGCCCTAGATGGAGAGCATGTCTCCTCCAGCTCAGGGGAAAATCTTGGAGATTGGAGCTGAGGGGAGTCACGGATCCTAGGCTGAATTTTGGCAGGATGAGTCTGTGGGATTTTGGCTCTCTCTCCTTCTCTCTGCCCCTTTTCCGCTCCACTTCTGCAGGCTTTGAAATGGGAGGTTGAGTCCCAGCCTGGGAGGGTGGAGAAGCAAGGGAAAGAGAGGAAAGAGAGGTGGCCACAGCAGCCACTGTGACCAAAGCCAAGGACGAGGCAACCGCCTCAGAAGTGGGAAGAATTCCTTTCCAGGCCAACTTAGCCTTTCTGTCCTTGATTGAGCATGGGTTAAAACCCATGCATATAGAGCAGTCAGTAACACCCAAGCACATCACACAAAGAGTGTGGCCATCTGCTGGAGACAATTTATGGCCACACTCAGTGCACCTTTTAAACACAGGCTTATCAGCCATGCGTCTATCAGCCACTAAGACAAGAGAAGGGAAAACAAGGAGAGAAAAAAATTACTAAAGAGCATCTTCAACATATCACCTATTCAGAGGAGTTAAATTTAGCAATTTTATTAGGAGTGTAAAAATCTCTATGCAAAAATTTCCAGGAAAAAAATCTTCCATATTTGTAAATTAGAGGTTAATTTAAGAGAGTGTAAAATTTTTGATGTATTCATAGGAAATAGGGACAATGTACAATCTCTAGTAACAAAATCCCAAAATTTCTGATTAGGAGTAGTTTTATAAGTAATAATAATTTTATAATTTTTTGAGATTAAGTTTTTCCAATTAAATTCACCATGCAGTGTTTCATGCATAAGAATTATAAATTTGGGTGATGAGCTATAGGAAGAACTCTGTATTGTTCTGCACAAATCTTGAGTGAATGGAAGTAGACCATTGAAAACTAGCCAGTCTGATGATGGTAGATCATACTCTTTGATCAAATTTTGTGCATCTAGCGCAACTAGGTTCTTTGTGCAATGATACCAAAATGTAATTGTTTTTCTTTCCCAGTAGCTGAGTGTATCTAAGCTAATATTGTCAAAAATGTTTTTTTGTAGTTTTAAAGGGGAATAGAAGCTGGATCCATAGTTTAATGTCAATATTGTTATTTATGAAACTTCTAAAGGTCTTATAGATATGATTTAAATAATCTGGATTAGTAAATGTAATAGTATTATATTGTATATTGATACAGAGCACATACCAAAGTTTGTTAGTTAATTTGGTTAATTGTAATTTTTTTATTAGTGTATTTTCCAAGCTGAAGAATATTCGGGGTCTATCCAATTTAATATTGTTTTGAGGTTAGATGCTTTAATGTAGGATTCTAAATCTGGGAAATTTATTCCTGCAAGTTCCCATGGTCTAATGTGATTAGTTAGAGCTATCTTGTGCTTTTTAGGGTACCATAAAAATTTTAATAGAATTTGAATTCAGATATGTCTTTATCTAATCAGTCATATTGAA